>NC_134173.1:23146632-23378593 GCF_964188355.1 Buteo buteo | reverse complement strand
CTGCAGCCCATGGAGGACCATGGTGGAGCAGATATCCACCTGCAGCCCGTGGAGGACCCCATGCCGGAGCAGGTGGGTGCCCGAAGGAGGCTGTGACCCCGTGGGAAGCCTGTGCTGGAGCAGGCTCCTGGCAGGACCTGAGGATCTGTGGAGAGAGGAGCCCACGCTGGAGCAGGTTTTCTGGCAGGACTTGTGACTTTGTGGGGGACCCACAGTGGAGCAGTTCGTGAAGAACTGCAGCCCATGGGAAGGACTCATGTTAGAGAACTTCATGGAGGACTGTCTCCCATGGGAGGGACCCCATGCTGGAGCAGGGGAAGAGTGTGAGGAGTCCTGCCCTGAGGAGGAAGGAGCGGCAGAGACAGTGTGTGATGAACTGACCCGAACCCCCATTCTCCGTCCCCCTGCACTGCTGGTGGGGAGGAGGTAGAGAAAAATTGGGAGTGGAGTTGTGCCTGGGAAGCAGGGAGGAGTGGGGGAAGGTGTATTTTAAGATTTGGGTTTATTTGTTATTATCCTACTCTGATTTGATTGGTAATAAATTAAACTAATTTCCCCAAGATGAGTCTCTTTTGCCTGTGACAGTAATTAGTGAGTGATCTCCCTGTCCTTATCTTGACCCACCAGCCTTTCATTCTATTTTCTCTCCCCTGTCCAACTGAGGAGCATGAGTGATAGAGTAGCTTTGGTAGGTACCTGGCATCCAGCCAGGGTCAACCTGTCACAATAATGTAAGTAAACAATAAAAAAAAAATTAAATGTGTCAGGAAAAGCTCAGGAATATTTTATTCAATGCTCAAAAAAACCTCTTTTTATCCATGATCTAAATCAAGAATCTAGAGGTAATGTTAGACTGGTTGAAAACAAAAGCAAAAAAATCCAAAACCTATTTTAGAGGAAAAGTTAAAGCAACTATGAAAATATATTTATATAGGATGTGGAAACAAAGACCAAGTTTTTAATAATATTGTAATTTAGAAACTAGAAAATTAATAGGAGAAGCCAAGGAACGCATGGAGACCTACCTAACTCTCATAATTAAGACTGATTAGAGGAGATCTTGGACACTTGGGACAGTTCTTAGTTGTTTTTTCTTGATATTTCAAATATATTTGAAAAAGAAAAAAAATCTAGGATTGCAGTTCTTTGGGCAGCTGAGCTCATTGCCCGTGGGAGACAGTACAGGTCCATTAGTAGAAGAAAATTATAAAAGCAATCAATAATCATGCAGAAAAGACAGGATTGTTCAGCAAAACATTTCTCTTCTGTATGTATGAGGGGGAAAAGGTGTTGACTTTAATGTCCCAGATCATGATGATGAAATAAATTCCTTTTCAACAATAATACATTAAAATGTTAAACACATAGTAAAACTATGATATTCTGAAGAATTTTTTAATAAGAAGGCATAGTCAACTTGAAATCCTTTCTTTAAAATGCTGATCAAGCTCTCTGGGCCAGTAATGTCAATTTTCAAGGAGTCTTGGAACTCAGTGGATGTCCCAGAAAACTGCAAGAAAGAAACACGACAACATTTTTAAAAGGACAAATGGGATGATCTGTTCTGATGTTGATCACCAACTAAATAATGCAACAACCAATTGAGGAGATTTAATGGATGGTAATATAATTAATATCAATCAAGATGGCTTATGGAAAACAGATCTTGTCATACTAACTTCTTTTTTTTTTTAAATGAAATGAGGCAGTTGACCTAGCACTACCTGACATTTGATGGGGAATAGAAAACCTTGAATGTATTAAAATCTGGCTAACTGCTCAGTCACAAAACATCTTCAGAAACAAGCAATTATCTCTGAATGGCTGTGTTGCTATCAGAGTCCAACAAGGATTCATCTAATCGAAATATGATTTACACTCTGGCATAGAACTTATGTTCCTCCGCTACCTGGGTAGCACAGGCAAAACTCTACAGTCTCTCCTCACAGTACTCCAGTGACACACACACAGCAATTTGCTACTGCCCTACAGGCTAGACCATGTACCATGCAGAGCACACTAGACATGTGGTGCTAGCAGTGTGTACCAGACCTTCTAGTGGTAGCATGAAGGGAGAACATGGAGAGATGTTTTTTCCAGCATTTCCAGAAGTGCATTCCAAATTATAAATTAAATAAAACATAACACTGTTTCACTTGACTAAAGAAAAGGGCTGACACAGGTAAAAAGCATGGACTAGATAGTAATCAAAAAAGGAATAAACATCTGTTTGTTGCTTGGGTATATATGATCCATTTTAGAAGACAGTAATACAAGCAAAGGCATAATATGGAAGAGAGGCATTTGGATGTATGAACCAGGTGAT
This sequence comes from Buteo buteo, assembly GCF_964188355.1. Taxonomy (NCBI): domain Eukaryota; kingdom Metazoa; phylum Chordata; class Aves; order Accipitriformes; family Accipitridae; genus Buteo; species Buteo buteo. The sequence continues at coordinate 23,376,267 of NC_134173.1, read as the reverse complement.
GTATGTAGCAGCTCAAGGCCATTTAACAAAGACTACATTATTCCCATCTCTATGTGTGATTTTAGAGTATATTGTAGAAATACCATTCAAGCTTTCCCTCGAGAAGAGAGATTTCAGTCCTGAAAAGCAGGTTAGCCAGTGAGAACAGCATTTAGGCAGAACTGAAAAATATAATCCAAAAGGGCTTGCCTGCTAATTCTAAAACATAAAAGCATAGTATAAAAGTCTTTTGAAAAAGTGTTTCTAAATGAATTTTAAACTCCAAGGGGTTATCCAGGGAGCTATATATTACACTGACATTAACACCAAATGGGTTCATCTTGGTTAATGTTCTTACAGTGAATGCCAAAGCAATTCATCATGAGTGGCTACATATGGTAAAGTATTAACACATTTCATCGGGGAAACATCCTTTGAATGTCATGGTTCAGGCACTTGGGACCCGAGAGGAGTTCAAGATGTGTGACACAAACCACTATCACATTTTCAAATGCTATCTTACAAGTGAGAGATTAATCTGGTGTCTGTTAAGTAGGTATGCAAATATTTGATTACTTGACAGAAGTTCACAGTGTATTGAGAGTGATCAGTGATATGAAAATTAAAGGTGAGTAAATTTTAATGAGAGATTTTTTTAAAAACTGAAAAGACCACCTTTCCCCCAGAAATCACATTTAGGAAGAAGTTTGTTTACCCCCACCAGATACTCTCAGGTTGTCCAGATTTTAGCACTGTTGCCTAAAGTGAGAAGTAAGCTCATTCCAGCAGCAATAAATACAGAACTGAAATGGGCACCTGCTGCTGTCTAACCCAGAAGCAAGGGGAAGATCATTCCAGTGCTGTTGAGGAGTTATTCCCATACCTTCTGGAGCTGAGGGTAAGGGCTGAACTCCAGAGCTGGCCACCAGAGGATGCAGAAGGTGAGCCTGGAAGTCACCACTGATAGTGCAAGCCTGCAAGCTTGTGGAATGATTGCTGGAGGTGACTTATTGATACGTCCCCCTCTTAAAGGAAGGTAAACCTCCAGGGTGAAATGCAGTGGATATGCAAGAAATCTATTCCATAATGATTCTCTAAGCCACATAACCTGCAACCTTAGATGTTAGCAACACCAGGGGAACTTGGCATGCTGACTCAAAGAGAAACAACACGGAGGGTGGACCAGAGTGGAGACACCGTGGCCAGGATCTGTGATATCACCATAGGGATAGGGAACTGGAACTACTGGAACAAGAATGGAAGGTCCCTGCATTGAATCCACTGAAGCAAGGAGGTGAAATAATGGGGTTCTGTCAATGCTATTGTCTTACTTCTGTTTTATACCATAAGTGCCCAGTTCTGGAGTAGTGACATGCTAAATCGTGTTGTCTGGGTGAACTTTGCTCATTATAATCTCATTACAATACCAAAACACATCTCCATCCCAAAAGCTACCCACCTTCAAGGTGTGACCATCCCCCACTGAGCATACACTCTGAATTTTCTCTAGCATATACCTGTAACAGAAAAGCTACAAGATTTTACACCAATCATAATAAAGGTATATATGACTAGAGTCACTCAAGCTCCACCTAAAAATAAGAAAATATAAAAGGGCTTAAAAGAGGAGGAATGTTAGGGAAGACACCATGATAGACAAGTCAGGAGGACATCGCTGACTTCTGGGATCAGTCAATGGGCTGAACCTCTCTTCCCCCACATAGGGACACCTCCTGAGTAAGATTAGAACCCTCAGTTATACCGAGTGCTTCCTCAGGAAACTTAGAAATCTCTATAGAGTTTTTCCATAATTTAGTGTGCTTGTAGTTGACTGTATTATTATTTGCATGTGTTTTGCAGACAGTGTATTTATCACCGGCAATCCAAAAGGACCTGTATTGTTGCTTTAATAAACTGCACTCTTCATCAATCTAGCTGTGATAGTTTGTTAATGCAACCAAACTCCTTAAGTATGGTAATTCTAGTGCATTGAACATGACTAAGCTGAGAGTGCAGTGCGCTATTAGTACATCCATCATCATGCTAGTTCAACATGTTGAACGTGACCGGACTTATAGCATTGAACTGGACATCACTCAGAATTTAAACCTAGCCACACCCAGCCTCTCTGACATCTGAGGAAAAGCTGGAATGCAAGGGGGTTTATTTTCTGCCGACCTTCTTTACCCTTTAGTGCAACAAAACTCTCCTGTGAATGCAACAGATTGACTTCACATTGGGCTTCTGGCCCAAATTATGGGCTTCTTATTGCACAGAACCATATATGTCAATATAGATGTCAGGGCAGGCTGGTGGAGGCTGTGGAAAGAAGCTAGGTTTGAAGTGCATGGAGAAAGGATGGAGGAACTATCCATGACCATCCTGTTTGCTCAGATTTTTTGCTCTTCTACTCTGTCAGTGTATAAGGAAACCTTCAGTGAATTGTCTTCTCCCATTCACAATTCTGTGGATGGAGCTGTGGTAGCTGGGGAGACCCTGAACCCCAGGAAGGAGAGCAACCTCTTCAGTTCACATCCCTAACATTGACTGTCATGACATTACTCAAGAGCTCAGGGTGGCAGAAAGGGTTTTTAGATATTGCAGATGCACCATTCTGTGACTTTTCTCTTTACTTACCGCTCTTGAACTTTCACAGGATTTGCCCCAAACCAATGCACAGGTTGTTGCAAGTTCTCTTTTCCCTGACAGGGGGTCAGGTCAAGGGAGACACATCTCACAACCAGTACTTATGGGTACACCTTTAAATAACCAAGCTGTTATCGATAACAGTATCAGGCTGTTGTTATTATTAACAGCAGAAAACTATTCCCATGGTGCTTATTCCCTCACATAGTTCACTGGCAGACTCCCACTCTCACTCATGGCTGCCCAGCTGGAGCAGCAGCTCAGAGGCCAGACCCAGCAGTTGACTTAGAAGCAGAGGGACCGAAAATCTCCCAAGGGGTCCCTTGTTTCTTCAGGCATACATATAATCTTTATAGTCTTTCTCTGAATAGAGCACATAAAATCCTTCTTGGATGTAGTTGGATTTGTACGAGCCATTGTTGATGGTGGTGTGTGCTGGTGGCTTTCTGCAGATCTGACCAGTTTGTGGTGTCCTATGTTTATCAGCTCTGATGAACCCAACAGCACAACTAGTCTCCAAAGATTATGAGCTCCTGGGAGGCTTTCATATACTACCTCTCAGCATGAATTTTTTCTCTCTTTGACCTGCTGGTTTTTGGTAATTTTTTCTCTATCCACATCCTTTACCTTTAGAGCTCAGTTACACAAATTCACAAAGAGGCTTTTATGACACAAAGCTCTCATTTCAGACACATAAAAAGCTTATAAACATCAGAGTGCATAGCAAGTCATAGCAAGAACTCTCAAACAAAACCTTGGTGAATTATTTTTACTGATAAATTACTATTTCTACATACCTAAACGCACAGAAGCCAACTGATGTAAGCAATGAGTAAATAAAATGCAGCCTGGCAGATTGCATGCATGCTGAAGGTGAAAACATTTCATTTTATATTCTTTTTCCTTCATTATAAAGGTAACCTACCACATTTAGTTTGGGCCTGTCATGGTGATATTACCTGTATACAGGGAAAGGAGGGTGGGAGGTTAAAAGGGCAGAAGGAAGTGATGAAGAGAGAAAGAGAGGAAGGAAGGAAACCTCTTAGAGATTTTCTGGCCCTTCTTGACCTCAACTTACTATATTATTCCTTATTTGTAGAACACTGAGCTAGCCTTTTCTGTCCCAGAGAAGGAAAATCTAACCCTCTAAACTCCCAAGCCCTAAATCTATCTAGACAAGAAAAGCTAGCCTCCTTTCAGAACTTCCTAGGGGAGTGTGCTGACTTTGGCAATGCAGCAATACCCATGCTTTTGAAGGCACAGACATCCCTGAGCCTTCTCTTCCAGCTCAGGGCTCCATGAAACCTAAGTTTTGAGCTAGGATTGGGGCAAAGTCACAGTATATGCTTCGTGAGGGTTACCTGAAGCCAGTGCCTCAATAATATGTTTTAAACTAACCTCTTAGCAATGCATGTTGGAACACCTCCTTCCCTCTATAGCATCTCAGATTCCTGTGGTCATGACTGCAGGTCATGGCCATGGTGCTGATTTTTTCTCTACTACAGCTTAAACTAAATGCAAAGGAAATGAATGCCTGACTGTGGCTAGAGTTTCCACACCAGAAAAATCACTGAGACCATTTGTCCACAGATGGTGGACAAGAGAAGCAGAATAGAGATAGCTGCCCTTTTTCATCCACGTCTCAGAAGAAGTGAACTGACACTGAAGGGCTCCTCCATATGCATAACTTTCTATATGCAAAATGCCGTACTTTTAGCTGTCCTTGGATAATAAAGCACTGGTGAGAAGCTAGATATAAGATGTACATTTTGTCTAGCAGTCAAACAACTGTTATACAGCTTTTCCTGTCATGTCAGGTTTGGAGGAACAATGACAGATTCAAAAAACTCTTAAAATTTTCCTACTACCTTTTAGCTGAGACAGGTTTGACTTCATGGCTTTGTGAATTATACAAGAGACAAGATACTGACTTGCCCCCAGTGTAGCTCTTGATGAAACTAGTGCTTTTTTAGATACCCTCACCAGAGTTTGGCAGCACCCTCTGCAAAAGATGTCATATGCACTCTGCTGACAAATCTTCATCTGACTGCAATACATATTCATTAGCACCAACATTTTGGAGGGCTGCTGTTCTCCATTTTGGTTTAAATCACTTTATAAACAGGTTATGAGGAAAACTTGAATAGTTTTCTTCTTTTCTGTTCCTAGAGCATAACAGCGTGTCCATAGCCTTGTTGGAAGCAGAAGTTCTCCCAGAGGTCTCATTAGGACCTAGCACCTTTGTAACAGAAGCACAACAGCAATGGAAAGTATAAATGGCACAACCAGCACAAATTCGGTATTGAGAAAGAGTCTCAACTAGCTCCATCTGTGGACAAATGGTCCCAGTGATTTTTCTGGTGTGGAAACTCTAGCCACCGACAGTCAGGCATTCATTTCCTTTGCATTTAGTTTAAGCTGTAGTAGAGAAAAAATGGAAGGTTTTGTAATGCTCTTTCCCAAACTTGACCTCTCATCCTGGGCCCTTGTAGCTATACTTGGGAAAAATAGACACAAAGGAACATCAGTCATCACAGGTATGCTGGGAAAGGATGCACATTTCTGGAGACTGCTAATATAGCAGTCTCATCTCCTTATTTTGTGGCCAACTTACTGCATGAGAAAAGCTCTATATTTTGGCTAACAGGAACTGAGTCTTTACATCATGCGGAGGTACCAGAACTAGCTCTGTCCAGCCTGGGGTGTCTAGACAGTGCTGTGTCATGCTGGTGAATTAGCTTAGGACACGGAAGCATTACAACTGCTTCAGCCTGGCACTATGCCTGAGGCAATTAATCTTGCTTTGTAGTGGGACTAATTAGTCCAGGGGAAGTACAAGGCTGACCATTAGTGTCAAGACAAGAGCTAGTTTATTCAAGGCTTTTGTAGGTGTTTCTGTATGATGCAGTGCTGTGCAGCATAAACACAGCTGCAGTAAAGTGCATGGCAAGTCCTTAAGGCCTGAGGCTGTGGGCCTGAATTTCATCTTCATTAAGTTCCTGGAGTAAAGCAGCCTTACTGTAGGCATGAATGTAGTCATCTTTGGGAGAGGAAGAGGTTAACAGCCAGGATGGTGAGAAGGAGCCGTGCCTAAGGCTCTGGGATCTTTGCATGCACCATTTACAGAGCTGAGCTCAGCTGAAGTTTTTGGATAATATGGAGATAACAAACAGCAAAACAGAAAATTGGCTGTACACTTCTGATATTGGGCATTTTGCAAAAGCTAATCTGGCTGAAAATTCATGCCACCGTAAAAACCCAGTATTATTTTATCAATCATATGAACAATTGACTCAGCTGGCTTTCCAGCCACAGGATTGTTTGTGCCACTATAGGGGAATGAGCGAGGCAGGGAGCAGGCAGGGAGGCAGATCTGCCCTTTGAAGGCAGCCTGCAGTGAGACTGAGCAGCGTGATTTATAGTCACAGTGATCTGCAAGGTATGGAAACAAACAAAAGTGAACAAACTGTGAGAGAACAACTTTATTTATAGGCTGCCTACAAGTGGAAATGCAAGCAAGTCTTTCTGATAGAAATCACCATCTCACCATTTAACACTTAGGATTTTCTGCTTTCCCATCTGACTTTTATTTCCGTGTAACTAAATATTGATGTGTTTATTTCAAACAGTGACCCTAAACTCTTTTCTGTCAAGACTTCCATGACTTTTTATTTTAAGTGGAGAAATACAAGGGAGTTCTTTTTTTTTTCTTTTTTTTTTTTTTTTTTAAAAAAAAAAGCAGAGATGTACAAAGAGTCAAGGAGGGCCACTACAAGTTAGCTGAAAATAATAGATTCAGTTAATCCTGCTGAGGTAAGTGAAAGCTGACTGCTAAAGAGAGCTGTTACATCATAACAAAGTTGAATGAACCTGGATTTCAAGTCCTGCAGAGATTTTGAAGTAAAACTGTGAGAGCCAAGAGGGGATTTTTTGAAATATAGGAGCTGCAACATAAGACTTCATAGAAATAAATCATCTCTCTCCTCTTTTAGGAATCACGCTTTAACTCGTCTCTGGAAAAGTAATAGCTTAGAGGTGGCAGAGACACATGAAATTTCCCAGATGCTAAATAAGAGACAATGAAAACTTTTATAGAGTTGTCATCACATCATTATATTATTTGCATGCAGATAAGATAAATCAATGTTCTAAGAAATAGGGCAGGGAAAATAAACACAATGTGTGATCTACTGATGATATTTTCCAGTGGAGCTCCATCAATGTTTTTGGGATCCTCATAAACACCATATGGGTCACTAGTCATAGTGGTGACCTTAATTATACTTCTTCTTACCCTTTGTGTAAATTTTAGCAGATTTCTAGATTTTTTTTCTTTACTTTGCTTAAAAGTAGTGGAGAAAGACCACAGCCAAAATAGTAAGTCACAGATGCAACCCATGTTTCTAATGACATTAACCTCTGCCATTTCTCCATTTTCTCTCGCCACCTGGGAATTCCACCTCATAAATAAATCTCTTTCAGTTGCAGGGATCTGTGACACTGGCAGTGATAGACACTCTCCGACCTTTCTGTGGTGCCTCATAGTCATGGTCTTCTAGGCCTTTTACAAAGTTCTAGTTCGTTACAGTGTGTTTTATCCTGTTGTGAATGAGGATTTGGTATTTTGATGGCAATTCTGGATCAAACATTTTTCACATGATAGCCTGAGAAGAGCAGACTCACTCTTCATTTGTCCATTTAGATCCTGTGTTCACTTGAGATGCATTTAAAGATCACAAAATAATTTTTATCTTGTCTCTTCATCTTTCTTTATTGACCAAGCTCCTGTGTCACCCTGTAGTTTCACAAGCTCTTGAAGACGAATCACAAGCAAGGAGTTTAACAATTCTGACATTAAAATCCATGCCACGGCTCGCTTTGTCCTGCAAAGGTATATCAAAATCATCTATGCCACGCTTCCAGCTTACCAGCCCTGCTGTTCTGCTGGGATCCTCATGGACTCCCAGGGCTGGCACCGCAGATGAAATGAACCAGGCTTCCTCATCTTTGACTGTTAAACATTTGAAACTGTTATTGCAGGATATGGTAAGATCCAGAGCCTGTTCCAAATAAATGCTATGGATGAGATCACACTATTCTAGGGGAGAGAGGAGGAAGGTTTATTGCTGCAGGTGGATGTTGTTCCATGCCACTTGTCCTTAGGGGCAGAGAATGACCCCAGTCCTTTCAGTTACTAGCAGAAGTGAATCTAATATTGAACTCTGCTGTCTACAAGGTTTTAGAGGGGACTCCAAGCTCACCCATTCCTCAAACCCTCAGAGTATGTTGGAAGTGCCTTAGCCTGCCTGCGTGAATGTAGACTACAGTAGCTGTCCTCAGACACTTCGACTGTACTGCTGCTTCATCCAAGAAGGAGGGCCTGGATGGTCTTTTGCTATAGGAAGGAGGGGCAGGAACACCAGTACTTCTTAGGAAACTACAGCAGTAACGTTCTTACAGATGCTCATCCTTGACAATTCAGGGGTGATGCACATTGCTTGCACCTTCAGAACTGTAGAACTTCTAAAAAGTAGCACCAGAAGATTAAGAAAAGAGTGAGTTGCAATGGCAAGTGTGACCCATGAGGGGACTTGCTTCCATGAACATGAATTCTCACACAGCACCAAGGAAGATTTATCTGTCATGTGAGTAGTTGCAGGATGACTGCTGGAAGATTTAGAAGACTCAGCTCTGTAGCATGAATAGGCTGGGTTTCAGTAAACCAGTACTAATTTTGTTGTCATTTGCTATGCTTTGATTATTTGTGAAATAAAAAAAGAAGTATTACAGTCAAGGAGCTAGAACAGGGCAGAATGATGCTGGTTCTGTAACAGCAGACTTAGTGGTAATTACAGAAAAACACATTGGTGCTGTATGACTAAGGCAAGCCGTTAAGAGCACACTGTGATTGCATTATTGTCAGAGTGTGCTGCTTTGTGTCAGCTGATGAGTAAACTACACTTGGCTTCAGCATGAGTTTTAAATGAGTTGCTAATGTCCTTTTTGAATCTTAGGAAAGTAGTTTGATTTGGGACGTACATGCCTGTTTTGCAAGAAAAAGTAAATAATAAAAAATGATTTTTCATAAGATAGAATGGCACTGAGAAGTCATAAGGAATAACAAAAATCTGGGTTTGCAAGTCCTATCAGCCGTTTTCTACTGAAAAGGTATAACATGGTACATTAATATCTTGCCACAGAACCAGGTAAACAGCCTAGAAATATCCACATAGCAAGACAGTTTGCTCCTGAACTACTTCTAGCATGTTTACTTGTTTTCTGGCAATACAATTATCTGGTGTTCTTTCCAATGCAGCTGTTGGTATTTCTGCTTCTTTCAAGCGCTTTTTCCTCCCCACTGCCAGTTCTCAGCTTTGGGGAGCTGTGAAGAACTGAACACATACTCTCCCTTCTCCACTTATCCTCTTCATCAGCTTTTTAACAGTTATGAAGAAAATGCCTGTCAAAGGCTCAGGACACCACTAAAATTATTAAAGAAGCATTATTAGACTTAAAGGATTAAAAAAAAATTTATATTAAAGCCCTTAATATGTTTAAGGATTCATCATAACCCAGGCATGGCTTCACAAGGCCAAATATGCCTTTCAAATGACACTCAGGGAAATTCATCAGCTCCCAGCACTTTGAGGTGGTGAGGGCATTTATCTAAAGTTTGTTCCCATGGTGACTGTGCCAATGGAGGTGTTACCAAAATCCGGAATAAAACTCCTTAACAGAAATGAGAAGTTAAGAAGCAGGCACTTCTTTATTGCAGCGCTGGGCACACGAGGGATCACTCCACCTATCGTGTGCACCTGTCTAGTCTAACTGTGCAGGTTAAATACACACTTGTTACACATATTCACTAAATTTCTGGAAAAAGTTATACATAATCGTTAACTTTCCAATAAATCATTAACATATGTAAATGTCTCTTCACACAGGTGCAGTAAAAGTCTCTGGTGGTCTTCAGACACCCTCTGGTGGTCTTCCATAGTCTTCCTCACTTGTCCGCTTCTTGACCTCTCTTGGGTGATTCTGCGCAGTACGATTCTCACCATCATCTATATTAGTTTACATAAAAATGCATACTATGTCTATTCTTAAATGTAACCTTTCTAATAAATGGTCCTTCAGTCACACCATCTTATTAATATTCTTATGTGAAAACAATCATTGGTTAATCTCACTTAACTCTACTGATTGGAATCCTCGATAATTAGATCAAGGTGGGAAGGGTAAGGGGTTTCCAAGCAGCAAACTGGTGTCCATAATGGTTTCCTTAGTTTCTTAAAACAAAACACTACAAATCATCAAATCTTTGTCAAAGTTTCTGTGGTTAACTGATTTTAGACAATACTTGAATTCTTATGGTTACACATAGTACATTTTCTAAAGTTCCTAAGTTCCTATGACTACATTTCAAACTTAACACTCCCATACCTATGCTTCACAATTTTCTACTTCTTAATCAAACCAAACTATTTTATATAATCAAATTTTAATTTCTTTATCAAAATATTTGCAACAGAGGGAAAGAGAAATGAATCTTCAGGTAGTACCAAAATAAGCAATTCAACAACATCTGCTGAATATTATATAGGAAGAGGTAATTTTAGCTCATATAACATTTCTGAAGGGCCTGGGTGCTTGAAGAAAACAATTGCCGTGGGGAGAACCCTATTTGCCTGTGAGCCCATGTGTGATTGCCTTCTCCAGAGCAGCAGCAAAGCTGTTGGGGGAAGATGTCCTTCCCATGCCAGGGGAAACAAAAACATCTCTTCCAAAAAGGTAGAGTTACCAAGCAAGTCTTATATATGAAGATCGTGTCTGGCACCAGAATGGTCCTTCATGCTAGTGTCAATTTTACGGTCTACAAATGAGAAAATGTGTCATCACTGCAGACTTCTGCAAAAGCAGCTCAGAGAGAAGATTCCTCTGTCTTCCTAAGGAGTTTGCTTACGACTGGTAAAATACCAGTTTTGTTTATTTTTCTTTTGTAATAAAAAAGATTTTATCTGCATGACTACCCACTGCTTGTTTGTAAAGTTCATTATAATTGTTCTGTGGATTTCATTCAAATGTTGTGTAACTTACTTCAGTGGAAGTCTCTTTCTACTCACAATGTATTGTTTCATTCCTCCAGAAAATATGTTTACTGGCTTGTCAAGAACATGTCTTGGGTATGTTTCCATTGTTTAAATTCACTCTTCACTTATTTCATCTGACTTCCAGTGAGCACTTTTAACATAAATAATGCAGTGGCCACATAAGAGTTGTACCCATGCAAAATGGGTGGCAGAAGACTTTGGCCTTTGAGCAGGAGGCTAATCTGAGTGGTACTCACTCAAAGTTATACCTATCTGGACAAAAAAATGAGTGCAAATGCATGCAAGGATGTGTGAACCTAGGTCAGACTTACAGGTAGAAGTGTGTAGCCTAGCTGAGATGTAAGCAGTTCTGGAGACAGGTGATTTTAGTAAATTGCAAGACCTCTCATGCTTTCAAAGTGGCAAATATAACATGACTACAAGCATACTTCAGTCTTAAAGATCAGATTTTTAAAAAAAGAAAACTACTGCTTTGCAAACATTATGTTCCTGTCCATCTCTATGCTCTAGTAGGTTGGACAGTTGTTATGTGTTCTCCACAGAACCAGCTTGCAACCATTTTGAAAAATTAGGCAAATCAGAAACAAATAACAGAGTAATTTTCCAGTGATTTAAATTGTTGGCATGGAATGAAGGCATTAGCAGGATCCAACCATAATGATTTTGTAAGCATATTATCTACACTGGACAGTAAGCATGACTTTATCAAACATTTCCATCTCTTGCTTATGGGGATGATCTTCCGTTAAAAACTACTCTTAAATTGGCATTATTCTTGTATTTTAAACACCCTAATCAATATTCAGCCTTTGCCTTTCTTTTCCCTGCTTTTTTCCTTTAGGATAGTGCTGGTTTTGGTTGGGATAGAGTTAATTTTCTTCATAGTAGTTAGTATGATGCTATGTTTTGGATTTGTGCTGAAAACAGTGTTGATAATACAGAGAGATATTTTCATTATTGCTGAGCAGTGCTTACCACAGAGTCATGGCCTTTTCTGCTTCTCACCCCACCCCACCAGTGAGTAGGCTGGGGATGTGCAAGGAGTTGGGAGGGGACACAGCTGGGATAGCTGACCCCAACTGACCAAAGGGATATTCCAGACCATATGATGTCATGCTCAGCATATAAAGCTGGGGGAAGAAGAAGGAAGGGGGGACGTTCAGAATGATGGCGTTTGTCTTCCCAAGTAACCATTATGCATGATGGACCCCTGCTTTCTTGGACATGGCTGAACACCTGCCTGCCCATGGGAAGGAGTGAATGAATTTCTTCTTTTGCTTTGCTTGTGTGCATGGCTTTTGCTTCACCTATTAAACTGTCTTTATCTCAACCCACAAGTTTTCTCACTTTTACTCTTCCGATTCTCTCTCCTATCCCGCTGTGGGGGGACTAAGCGAGTGACTGCATGGTGCTTAGTTGCTGGCTGGGGTTAAACCACGACAAGGACAAAACAGTCTGTTTCAGGTCATTATAAATTTAAAATTGTATCACAGTTGCAAATCTGATTCAGAGCAATGGCTTGTAAATTACAAATCCTAATGATCTAATCTGTTGTTAAATATTCATGAAGGAAGCCTGGAGAATACACACTCCCCTCCTTTTTAATGGATGTGAAAGAACCAACTGCATTTTACCGATTGATCATGTGCATTTTCTTATTACAGAAGGGTATTACAAAAGCCTCTACATTGTGAAACTCTTATTCCAATCTGCAGCATTTATTCACTATTAAAGAAAATAGCAACATAATTTTTATATATATGTATCTCTCACAAGTATATTAATGCTAAACATACCTCTTCTTTATAGCAGCTTTTCAGGTGGAGTCCTCTGTGCAATACAAACCACAGCAGACACAAGGATCCACAGACATAAACCTCTGCCAGATCATGATGATTTCTGGGTAAAGGATCAAGGACAGCATATACATACAGAAATAATGCAGGGCTCTACCATGCCAGAACGCTACAGGCAATACACAAACCTGTAAGAAACCAGGTATTTGTTGATCTGAGTTAGGATTTTGTAAGAAAAGGGTATATACTAAGATACGCACTTCTGTCCACATCATTTTCTTTTCTCAGACTAATACATGTTCTTTTAGATTTTAAGCTGAAAGAAAATATTTACCAATGCAAAGAAGCTTAGATAATCCTAGCAAGTGACTCTTGTCATGAAACACTATTTGGAATATCAGCACTCCTGTAATGCCAGGAGACTTCTGATTCTCTGCAAACACTGAGAAATGGAATTAAGTGAATAATCATCTTCTTCTGCCTTAATTTCCTATATAAATTTTTTACTTTTTTAAAGTTATCACTTTTTAAGCATCAGGCTGGCAGGGGGAAACCATCAAAAGCCACAAAGTTTACATTAATAAAAATATCTTCCCACACTTTCCAAACTAACTGCTTGATAAAACAACTACATTTGAGAGGCTTGGACTGACTCAGCACTCAAAATGGGCCTGATCCGGAAGTTGTTATGCAAGCAATGATCTCTACTGAGATCAATGAAAGTATTGCCTGTGCACATCCTCTGAGATCAGGACTCATCTATGACTCAGAGTCATTCTCACTCCCCACTTTCTTCCCTTACCTCAAAAGATCCTAAATGTGTTCCAGCCATAATGTCATTAGATTTAATCTATTTTGAAACATGCAACCGAAATTTATCAGCTCTCCATGTATACTGCTGTGCTGTCCTGACTAAAAATGTTTTACTACAGCAGCTACCCTTATATTTGCTCTTTCATACTTATTTGATACGACAGAACAACACAAAAGGCTTGCTCCTAAATTCCAGCCAAAGGACAGTTTCTAACAAGGTGATAAGCGTGTGTCCTTTGCTTTCCTGCAACCCACCAGGCAGCTGAATTGTGACTCCTGCAGAAAATGGAGCAAGCGTCTGGCATGTTTTGCAGAGTGTGCTTTGACCTCCTTGCCCCTTTTGATTTGCAAATGTCAGGCAGTTTAGAATTATGAAGCACAGCTGGTGAGATTTCACAGGAAGGAATTTGTCTTGATACACGCATGTAAAGTCTTTTCTCTGGATGTGTTGATGGTGAACAATAAGCTACTGTTTCATAATCTAATAACATTGATATGCAATGATTTTAGTAATAGTGAATGCAATCTAGTCAGGGATGTGACATTACCACATAAGAAGTTACTAGTCTTTCCTGCAAAAGTATGGACTAGCTAAATAGGTGATACCCAGAACAAAGTAAGTGAGGGTAACTCCTTTCACCTTGGCAATAGCATAAATGCCATCAAAATAAACAGGAAGGGAAAGAGCGCTTGCATCAGAACAACCTACTTCCAAGCTGTGACACAGATGTTTTGCCACTGCAGAGAACAGTGCTGGTGTCACTAAGCAGCTCAGAAGTGACTCGTGCTCCTGGAGGGGAGGGAAGGTTATAGAAGGGTCCTGCACAGATGACAGACCTTTTCCTTGACACCAGGCAAGACAGAAATGGCTGGTGAGTATAAGACTGCCACCTGCACCCCAGCTGCTGTGCAAGTGCTTTAGGACACTGAGAACATGCGGGATCACCATATGGAAGGCAGACATATGCTATACAGTCTAGACATAATTACAGACAATTTATTGAATCCTTTCTTCTTAAAGGCTTTCACTCTAAATAAATTACTCTTTGCTTGCAGCAGGCTGTTTGTTCACATAGGGTCTGTGAACATCCTTGTTAACCTCATATGTCTCCTTCATTTAAAAATGCCTAGGCTTGTTTCAAACTGGAGTACAAGTAGAGTTACATGGAGCTAAGTGAAGGCTAGAGACCCTACCTGAGAAAGCAGGTAGGTTTGGAGGCTGCTAGCCCTCTGTGGGGTCCATGCTCCTGGAGATATCCTGCTACCTTTGACCCCAGTGCAGACACATTCCTTGCTAGGGCCTCTGCTCAGACTGAATGCCACTCCAGGCATTGCACTCTTTAAGCCCCAGGGACAGCCTCCAGACCAGTTCGAAAGTGCAGGGATAATTGGCATTATTATTGCCCTGGCTTAGGTAGCCCTGCTGAGGAAGAGGTTAATTTGATTAAGGACACTGTTGGAGGCACTACAGACCCTTTTGGGGGTCAACTTGTTATGGCATCTTGATCAGGCACAAGTTTAGCCAGGATATATGCAACTTAAATGTAGAAACGAATTATCCATTGGTTAGCTCACACAAAAGACAGCTAGGATTTACCAAGCCATTTTGCTAAGCCTCAGTGTGGTCACCATCCCTGACAAGGCACTAGAGTCTTTCCCAGGCAGGCAGGAGGGAAAGGGGCAGCCACCACAGCCCCCAGGGGCAAATCCTCAGCATTGCTGAGTTACCATCTACACCAGCTCCATTGATGTAGACGGTACCGATGGCT
The DNA here is from genome assembly GCF_964188355.1 of Buteo buteo. NCBI lineage: Eukaryota > Metazoa > Chordata > Aves > Accipitriformes > Accipitridae > Buteo > Buteo buteo. The sequence goes on along the minus strand of NC_134173.1, from coordinate 23,361,153 downwards.
TGACCTGACAACCTGATGATTCCTCTTTTTTTTTCTCTTTAGGATTTCATACCTTTTCATATCAATTCTTTCCCTTTTGAATTCTTGAGTTGCTAATGATGCCATCCTAAAATCCTAATTTTTACCTTTCTTTTCTCTATACAGACTTCCTTGCAGCTCTTTTTGGGCGCTCTTTCTCAGCAGTCTGGGTGAAGGTTACACACTTGTGCCATGCCATAACTGGATCCTGGACACTTGGTCATCAGGCAGCTAAAGCCTTTGGGACAGCTCAAGGCTTTTACAGCAGGGGTTACAGACAGTGGCTGCAGAGGCTGAAGACCTGAAAGCAGATGTGCACCACTGAAACCAGCAAAGGGTTACCCCAGTGACGGTAGTAGCATCCCCTGTGGCTTTGGCAGGAACATCTACCGATGCACACAGCTCTGCATTCTGCACTGTCTGGGCAGGGATCTCTGTTTCCGCATCACCGGCAATCTATTAATACTTTAACCTTTCCTTGCAATGAATTACACAGCTGGTGAGTGGGAGTGCACTTACAAGTTAGCATTCTCGCTACGGTGTCATTTCCAAGGTGTTCTTGCCTTCAGGCTTCCAGTCTACAGCTGAATCTCAGGGATAATGAGAAAGTGAGAAAAGCAGAGCACAAAGTCAGTGGTCATAGCACTCATTCCTGAACATCCTGGGCTTTTTATAATGTCATTAGTATTTTACTAGATATTTGATTTTATTATAATTGCTATTGCTTTTGTAACAAAAGTTTCTGATGTCACTGCATTATCATTTTAAGAAGAGTCACAGCAGCCTTCAATGTTACCAAATAGGTAAAAGTAGCATAAAGGTTTGTATGAGGCTTTTCCGCAACTGTTAGCACTGGACAGTCTTCTCTAAACTTCCCAAGAATTGAAGAACATCTAAGAATTTATGTATCAGTTTTCATTAACTCCCCTCCAACTTGCCAAAGTCATCACTGAGATCACCAAAGGGACAACAAATGGGCTTATTTGACTGTTTCATGATTTCTACTGCTCCAATTTTAGTTTAAAAAAAGAACAATTCAGTAAAATAATCAGTGAAGACCATGTTAATGCATCATAAGTAGGTTGGATAATTTAATGAGGAGTTGTCAAAACTCCTTACTTGAAGAAAAACACATATTTCCTGATATTTTTAATATCTGAAATGTTCAAGGGTTTCATATGTGAGTAGAAAATCCCAAATAGCAATCCTGGGTAGCATAGACACAGATCTTGTCTATACCTGCACACAGACAAGAGAATGTCTTTATGTATTTTATAGTATATTGCTAGATCCTACAGATTTAACCATGCCAGTACAGATGAGATGGTAAAACATCCCCAGTCACCTTCAATATGGACACAGCTGTTTCACTCTAAATCTGCCTGCATCAATGAAAGATATTCCCATTTAGACACAAGGAATAAGCTACTTCAGAATATCTACTTCTGCTTTCTCACTTGAAAAAAAATCACTTTTAATAAACTGGCATACAAAGTTATGTGTGAAATGGGCTCAAAATCCCAAATTTTACTCACTTACCTCTTCTTTCATGCAGAACCAAGGCAATAATATTCTTTGTCCAGCTGAAATTAGAAATATTTTAGGTTAACATTTTATAGTAAACAGACAGCCTAAATCAAAGAGTATTTAACAGGTCAAATTCTTCTATTAGTCAGAGCACTGAAAAGACAGCCCTGATAAAGTACAAATTTAATTACACTTATCTATTTACTTTTAAAGCATGACTGTACATTACAAGTGTTTTATGAGCTAAGGAGTTTAAAAAAAACCAAAGCCCTAGAGTAGGTAATACAAGTCTAACAATAGACTTTGTTATGCAAAGTTCATCTCAAATTTTAAAATAAAATTATCTATTTTTAAAAGCTACACTTTTTGCTTGCAGGAATTTTTCTATTTACCCATGTTAAGATAGCTATTTTAAGAATCTCAAAATAGAGGACAATATTGAACAGTCAGAACCATAATAAAACCAAAAGGTTCATTTAGGCTTCCTTGGCCTGCCAGACTGGAATCACTGAAGAGCCCCATTGCTGTAGACAAAGGTGTGCGAGGAGTCTCCAGCATCACATTTGGCCATGGATGCTCCCAAGCCCCAAGAACTCCTCCACTCCCATTCACAGCTGGGTTAATGGAGAGAGGTCTTGGTTTGATTTTGATTTGAGCCTTTCTTTGGACCTGTGAGATTTCTCAGCTCTCCCACATGCCCTTTAGAAGAGTGCATATTTTGACTCAAAAGAGCATTTTTAGGAAAAGATCTTCAACTGATATAAATATACACCTGTATGGCTCTATTGAAGACTGTGAGGAATCCATTGGTTTACATGAGCTAATAAAATGCCTTCTATATGAGAAATGTGCTTATAATAAGCGAAAGGGAATAAGCTTGGACATCAGGCATGAGTAAAAATGGTGACATCACCTGTGTTTTTTCCTCCTTTTATCTGTTTTTCCTAAGTGGGTTAAGTAAGTGAATTACTCACTGAGAAACCAATTAAATCTTTATTTGTGCTAAAATTGTTTAACTGCCTATTTCTAAATGTATCTGTAGGCTTGGAGTCATCCAGTCAGTTGAAGCAAACAACAGAAAAGCATTTAAGTGACCAACTGTCCAGTACAAGCGGCAAATGAGGAATAGTGAATAGTCAAAGTGGTAATGCCTTTCCAACCTTAGTGAACAATTTAAAAGCTGAAAATAACTCAGATGATAGATAAATCAATTTTTCAAATAATTTAAAAAAGAACCTGATCTACAAACTACTGAAATCTGGGCCTATACAACTAATGAAAACAGAAGAGAATTCTGCATATAAAGTGTTCTCTGCAAAACCTGGGGCCTAGACTATTTATTAACATTAACATCATTTTTAGTGACTGCATCATTATTAAAGGAATGGGTGTGAAACTCATAGAGAGTTAAACATTGAAATAATTGCCAGCAAGATGGCCTAATGGGAGACAGAGTACCTAAAATGGCTGAAGCATCTAGAGTGGAGTTAAAGCAGCCATTAGACAGACTCTCAAGAGATTTTGATTAACAGTCTGGAGTAGGTGAAACTATTAATAACTAACTGACTTTGATATGTTTGTTTCTTTTAATCCCTTTGCCTTGGTTTGACACAGGTACAAATCATGTAATTAGAACCCTTGTTCCACTGAGGAACCAGTGTCAAGTGACACTGGGCTCATTTATCATGTCAGAGTCAATAGGCCATGCAGGTTTTTTTAATCATCTTTATCCTCATAAGAGTTAAGGCACAGCACAGTAACTGGCATTTGACATTGAGAGCTTGGAGGTTTTCAAAGTCATTTCTAAATGAAGTCCACATGGGAATATATGGTTTAAAAACCATATATATAAAACATTTCCAAACAATAATAAAAAGTTGAGGTTTTTGCATCAGAACTACCATTGCTAAAACTTTCAGTTTTACTCACATGCAGGTTCCTATACATATCTGCCATAAGGAATAAGTATGTGAGAACTCAAAGATCTGTTTCTTTCTAAAAAGAGACATAATTTACTTTATTTCATTAATTTTTGGGTGTTTGGGGTCAGTAGTTCAACTAATTACATTCCTTTTTTCAGTGACCATTTGAGGATGACTGTAGGAGAGAAAAGGAAATATTTTGGGGTAAAATGACACTGAAATTTCATCTACACAGTTTTCCAGTAGACTGCTAAATGAATAATACATCTGCTCTCTTTCAGTGGTATGAAGGATGTAATCCATTTTTGGATACTGGAAAGTAGCTGTGGGAAGGTCTCATGTTATTTTAGCTTGTATGCACAGGGCTTCATCCTGTTGTCACGAAAGCATGTCAAACCTTCTTTGACCTGTAATAGTGCAGGATCAGAGCCTAGAATTATGAATCTTTGGGAAATCATGAATTTATCATACATATAGTTAATCCTAGCAACTAGCCAGTAGGTTTTGTTCTTAGTAAATAATAAACATAGCAAATATTTTGCTGAATTGACTATAAAATAATATAGGGAATAAAAGACAGTTAGCCTTTCATATAAGGTTATTTTCTCTTTTTATCTCATTACATTTCCAAAATACATTCAAGAGTAAAGCATATAGAGTAAAGCAACAGAATATTTAAGTGCTCAGTGGATCACAGGGGATTACATAGGATATCCTAGAATATTTTAGCTTTTTTTTTAAATAATTTTACTTTATCACATTGTTAAAGACTCTCCAAATTCTTCATGTATTAGTCTGAAAAATGCCTAACATCATGTTATACTATTCTTAGAGATGATAACCAATATCACAATGCAGATGAAAGAAGCTATAAAATTTAAATTAGCTTCTGTCCTCTGCCACAGTGATCAATTGCCTTTCTGTTTTCAAATGCAACACTCACGTTATTGAGTTTACAATTCAGACACTCCCTATTTTTCCTAAGTATAATGAACAACAAGTTAAATATGAATTTCATAACTCAGCAGCTGTTGATGAATACGCAAGCAATCTATCTTGCTAAATTTCATAAAGATTTGGAGATAAAGTCAAGGAAAGTTGTAACCAGATAGGCTCAGAAGCCACAACAAAAGATGTTTACAGGTATGCCGAGGTCCCCTACTTAGCTGTTATTCAATATAAGAAGAAACATTAACTTCAAAATACTAAGACTTTGAAACTCAAAGAATTCCCAAAACGTATAAGACTACTAAAAAGGATCATGACTGACAGAGTCTGATAATGTACTCATCTCTCTGTGCAATTTTTTTGGTTCTCAAGAAAAAAGAATCTATAAAATAAAAATAGAATTTTTATTATGAAGGTAAAACTGTTATGTTAACAATCAAATAACATGCCATGCAACAAGAGTGTTAGAAAATTCCTAACAGGAAGTTATCTCAGCTTACCATTTTAAGGTTGGGTCTAGAGAAAGGTAAAGTAAAACTGAACAGTAATAGGAAGAAAAAAAACCACAAGAAGTCCCAAAGCACAGAAGAATAAAATAGAAATCTCAAAGAAGATTGAGTCTGATGGGTTCTTTCAAGAACCTGAGTATGCTGAGACTAAGCATAATTGTATTTCACCAAATGAATGATCCCCTCAAAAGTGCATGTCTATTGTCAGAGTGAAAACACTTAATTTGGGTTCTAGCTCTCACAGCTTTGGAGGAGGGAGAAGATAAGAAGGAAAAATAACAAGGTTCAAAAAGAATAAATTGCTATTGCTGTCAGAGAAAGATTAATTAGAGGTAAAGGCCCTTATGTAAAGCCTGAGGATAGAAGGTCTTTAAAAAAAAAAAAAAATTCACAAAGGGTCCAGGTGATCATTAGATCTGAAATGTATCACCTTAGAAAGCATTAGGTGGGGGTTTTTTTAATCACAGACTAAAGAAGAACTTGCTAGTTTATCCTGAATCTCACTCTACAGAAAACTAACTCTACGACAGAAAAAGGTCTCAGGCTTAAAGACCTGCAGTCTTTGATAAAATAACAATGATTTCAGTTACAGCTAGCTCACAACTCTGATTTCTGAGGTGTGTTTATGCCCTAGACTCAGTGGGGAGGAAAGTGATGAGTTAGATAATCACAGATGTACAAGATTCTTCTGCATTTCCAATAGACCTGTAAATTTGAGCTGAGTTCTGAACTTGTCAGTATATCCTTTTTTTAATTAATCCAGATTTCCTTTTATTTCTCATAAATGTACATAATGATTAAGAACTTTGTCATGAGCTTGGCAAATTCCTCTTCATTTAATGTTATCTTATGTTATGTGTACCAAAATAGAAATTTCTGTTTCTTCCTGTAAATTGTGTATTTTACGAGAACATATGGATTTTTTTGTTGGGTATTGAGTTACTGACCTGGCATTAGCCACACACAGTCTTTCTTTTTTAAGACAGTATTTAGATTTATTTGATTAACAATTCACATATTTTATCATAAAAATTTTGAAAGCAAAGATCATTATTCAAAACACAAAGCTATTCATAAACAGAGTTTTTTTCTCAGTAAATCTAATAAACACAAGAGGTGATTTAACTGAACAGTCCTCCCACTAGAAACAAATCAAATCCAATCGATATCAGCTACCTGTTATCAGCCCTTTGTTCCTGTTTTGTTTCTGAAGCTGCATTGTATTAATAAAACATTTCAGACACAGTATTTTCCCATTCTACACCATTAAGGTCACAGGAAACTTTTCTTGCTTGGGTCATCTGTCTCTACCTTGCTCAGGATAATAGTAGGACTTTATGTATACATAGCATTTCCATGCAGAGATATCTCAGCTAGTTATAAAGACTACAAAACCAGAAATGTTTTACAAGGAGTCTGAGCCTAGTCTCCTCTGACCCCTTGATGCTATCTGCCCTGATGATCTCCGCGTGCCTGCATGTGTCTGCACCCTTAAGACTGAGATTTGTGGTCCACCAAGAGGAAGCTGATTGGCATCTCGCTATGTCCTGGTTTCAACTGGGATAGAGTTAACTGTCTTCCTAGTAGCTGGTACAGTGCTATGTTTTGAGTTAGGTATGAGAAAAGTGTTGATAACACTGATGTTTTCAACTGTTGCTAAGTAATGTTTAGTCTAAAGTCAAGGATTTTTCAGCTTCTGATGCCCAGCCAGCGAGAAAGCTGGAGGGACACAAGAAGTTGGCACAGGACACAGCCAGGGCACCTGACCCAAAGTGGCCAACAGGGTATTCCATACCATGTGATGTCACATCTAGTGTATAAACTGGGGGGAAGGGGGAAGGGGGGAATCACTGCTTGGGGACTAGCTGGGTGTTGGTCAGTGGGTGGTGAGCAATTGCCCTGTGCATCATTTGTACATTCCAATCCTTTTATTACTACTGTTGTCATTTTATTGGTGTTATCATTATCATTATTAGTTTCCTCTTTTCTGTTCTATTAAGCCATTCTTATCTCAACCCATGAGTTTTACTTCTTTTCCCAATTTTCTCCCCCATCCCACTCGGGGGTGTGGGGGGAAATGAGTGAGTGGCTGCGTGGTGCTTAGTTGTTGGCTGGGGTTAAACCACTACATGCTAGTAAATAACTATCATTTTACTATTGGAGGCAGATGAAACTAAAAGCCTTTTAAATGGGCAACAAGATACATCTAGGCAACAGAACCTCATAGGAGGCCACAAGCAGAACTTGAGAAACCTTCGGCTAGATGGAGTCAAAGCCAGCAAGCAGTCAGAAACAGGCAGGTGGGACGTGGGTGACTAGAAGAATGGAAACAACTATGTCTATGAGCAAATTTGAAATTACATAAGTCCACTCAATGTGTGTTATTATACCAAAGAATTGGGTTATAGGAAAACAGGTGGGTGCCTCTTAGTATACAAGCATGATCAATACCTTTTAATCACACACACATACAATTGCTTACAAACTGCTCCAGAAATGATTTGCTGGATAACAGCTTCCTAAGTGGTGCACTGCTTCTCTGACCCTTCAAAAACTAAAAAGAAATTGTGATGTGTGTGAATCTACCAACAACAACTTCTACTCCGACAGAAAATAAGAAAAATCCCTGCAGCCATTGCTTAGTCTTCTACAAGCATATCAGCATATCATTCACTCACCACACTCAGTTTGGATGGGAGGAACCTTACTTTCAACAAGCAATAAAGTTTTTGATACAAAAGTAGATATTTAGGCCATGACCTGAACGTACATGATATTCTTAGCTTTCGTGGCACAGCTTGCTCAATCATTTAAAGGGTTTGCAATCTAATTCAAGATTTCTCCCAAGCCTCTCCTGCAGAAGAGAATCCAAAAATCTCTTCAGCTGGTGGGAGCAGGCCTTACACAGAACCAGGTACCGTGCAGCTTCAGGAATGACAGCACTTGTCCCCACAGCATATTGCATTGAGCTGCAAACCATGTGAGGCAATACAGAAAAGAAGCAGTGTAGGCAGGAGTGTGAAGAATCCTACATGCACCAAGGAACAGCTAAACCTAGTGCCAGCTCCACTACTTGCCAGAAGGCAACACTCCCAGCTTTGTCCGAAACCCCACTTCTACATGAGGCACTCTGTAAGACCTTCAGTCAGTGAAAACAGTCTTCCCCATTTAAACATGACCCCACTTCAAGTGGTCAGGGATAGAGGAATCAAGCTGTAAATTTGCCATTGTATTTTCCAAGCATCTGTTAGTAATATAATAAGGTAAAATTCTGGTCCATCAGCAGAATTTTAACTGTAATGCATTAAAAGTCATTTTACTGAGAACACTTTTTAAAAGATCATCACCACAGTACTCTGCCGCATATTGAGGTAAACATTTTGAGAACACAAAATATTCTTTTTAACTGAATCAGCGCTTGTTCAGGGAGACTGAAGAAAAAAAAATTAAGCATGTCAACCAAAGCACTATCTCTAGTCCAGATAAGTTACTCTCACATTTGCTTTAAGTACAGGTAGAAAAAGACAAGCTGACTCTACCTTGGGGGTTTTGCTTTTGCTTTTTTTTCCAGGTTGTCTTCATTTGATTCACTGATTGACAAACACAATCACATGGGATGAGGTTATAGGTAAGAGCCAAAATCCTGGAATACATTTTGGTGGTGCTATTTTCTAGCTTACATATGGGCTCCCACAATATCCTATTAACTAATGCCTAAAGAAACTTTTTAAGTGCCACAGTCAGCTGGGATTAAATATGATTCCTCTGTGTGTGTGTTAAGCACAAAATGCAGTTAGAGTCAACAGTGGCAAAAGATCCCGTTGCCAAACACATTCAACGCCCCCCCCAAAAAAAAACTGAGATCCAGACAACTGGGCAATTGTTATGCAGTCAAGAAGTATTCATGAAGGAGTAGCTTCATTTGTAGATGGTAAATCCACAAATCTAAAAAAAAGTGCATATGTTTGTTTTGTAAGTAGAAGGAGAGAATTTTCCCCATTGCTACAAACTGTTTCTTAACTGGACAAAGCTAGAAAATAGTAAAATATAGCTGGGAAAGACACTTTCCCACATTTAAAATGCCTTTCATGAGGAAAACCTACTCTTTCAGATCAAAATATTTGGAAGGACACTTTCTCATGAACCTGTAAGCTAGCTGTGTCTTTAACCTCCAACTTGGTCGCACAACAAGCATTTAATCAGAAGTAGCAATGTACTTTATTTATGTAAGCAACTGATTATAACTTTGTGTGGTGTTCATTATCTTGCTCGCAGTGACCCACGAGTGCTTCCTTGCTGGAAACAGCTTCTCATTAGGAAAGCCCAGCCCAGAGTCACCTAGTCAGAGAGCCCAACAGTTAGGACTGCTGTTCTAGATGCATTCAGGGACATCCTAATATAGGTATAAGAGTAACCAGACAGAAGATATGTATCTGTTCTCTGGTGTTTCCCAAAGAGTACTGTGATTAGTTAAATGGCGATGATGAAATACAACTCTCGGAATATGCCACTCTTAGAAAATGACTACTTGTTTCAGGATGTTGAAAGCTCCAAAAGGAGCTCAGACCGGCACATTATGCTGCTCTTATCCTAAACAACCCTGGAGATATTCAAGGTTACTTGGGACTTCATAGTAAAGAGATGGTCAAATTCTTTTCTTTGCACCCTGTTGAATGGAATTCCTCGATGATCACAGTTAGAGATATGCAGGTATCATTGAAAGTGAAATTGACCATAACATAAAAGTCATTTCAGGAGTGCAAGAAAGACAAAAGAGCAACTGGCACGGCAGATTTTTTTTCTGCTCTGTTAGCAAAGCATAAGCAGCAGCTGTTCTAACAATACTCTCTTCTTTGCTTCCAGCAAGTGTTTCCCAGCAGTGGAAGTAGCAGTAGTTCTGTGACTCAGGACTTCCCAGTCATCAGCCTTAGGAGAAATCTTGCTTAGGTAACTTCAATGCAAATTGAGCCATAGGCTTGATTTGCAATTCTTGTCACAGTGCTTCTCTTTTTAGTAAATATCTCCCAGATACAACTTTTTTTTTTTCACTAAATAGAGGGGAGAGAAAGATCCTACTGTCTTGAATTTGCCAGTTTATCCTTTGCACTGCTAGGGTACCCAGCAACAATTTTTTATTCAGAATGGAGGTAATTCAAGGAAATTCCATGGCTGACTGGTAATTAAGGCTGCAATCAAAGATGGCAAAACATAGACCATTTGCAGAAGTGAGCCTTCCAGGAGTTAATTATCCATGCAAGGGGAATCTCTGTGAAATTATTGACATTTTATATCTCACTGCCAATATAAGTGACATTTCAGCTTGTTGCAGATGGTCCCTTGGGCTTGTTCTAGTTCAGAAAGCTCCTTTAGGGTCACCTTTATGGCTTATTTGGTAGTTTCTATCCTTATTGCTGGCACTGTGCCATGAAAAAAAAGAGTTAGGAGCAGAAAAAACCTTTTCACTAGCACTTCAAGAAACCTAGACCAGCCTTTAGGTGGCCATCTGTAGCTTGCACCAAGAGACTGGATGAATTCTGACCTGTGCAACTACAAAGGTAGTTGACAAGGCAGATTTATGCCTTGTTTTTTTAACACTGCTTTGTATTCTTACTAGCTTCACCCTGAGAGTAAGAAGAGGAGTAGAGTAGTATGACATCATGATCCTGGATGTCCTTGATGATCCTATTTCATACTCCTAACTTAGGGACTCATGCTTTCTCTCTGTGAGAGACTGTTTTGTAGAACAAAACAGGTTCTTGTCTTGAGGTTGACAGTAGCATATACTGGCATGTTATATGGGATATATAAAGGCTTGCTTACTCTGGTCCTTATCATGCTATACATCAGTTCTCTCATTACAAACAGCCAAACCACCAGGAATATTTGGGGTACTTATCTGTGGCAGTGCTAAGTCAAACTTATACTTGGGACTTCATCTGTCCACTTCCTCTATTAGCTCATTAGGAAAGCTATGTCCTTAAGATGAGTCCTAAATCTTCCCTGGCTGCTGTAGGAGCCCAGGGCTCCCCTTGGGCTGGGAATTCTGCGGAGTCCCTGTGTCCGTCAGGGCAGGGCCTGACAGCTGGGGCCCATTCCACTGCCCAAGCCACAATCAGGGCAGCCAGGGAGCACTGGGGCAGCCACAGCCCCAGGCACTGGGAACCTCCTTTGGGATGGGGGTGGGCCGAGGCTGGGCTGGGACATGGGCCCACAGATCCTGCTCAGCAAGGACTATGGCTGGACACTGCAATGTGGTGGGACCCGTAGCTCCAGCGGGGACCAAATGGCAAAGGCTCATAAGGAAGTAACTCCTACAGGCCCTGGTGGCTGTCCCCCCACAGTGCCTCAGGGAGCCTCTCTCCACATGACCACTGGGACAGGGTCTGCCCTCACCCCCACAACCACTAAGATGGCCCCAAATCCCAGCAGCCAGCCCTGTGAGGGTATGGGTGGGATGTTCTCCAGACCCTTGGAGTGGATTGGAGGGTCTTTGTAAAGAAAAGCATCCAGAGCAGAAGGTCTGGCTTCTCAGGAGACATGTGAGGGAAACTGTTGATCTCGGACAGGACGTGTGATGGAGAGAGTTCAGCAAGCATTTGCTAGAAACTCTGCAAAGGACAGAGATCATTTCCACAGGTGTGCAAGCCAACCCAGCTGGCTGCCTGAAGCACAGCAGGGAGGACTGAGACCACCACAGCCTCAGGCAATGCGTGGAGTGCATGGAGGCAGGGCAGGGAGGCACAGAGGTCCTCAGCCACCACAGCTCCTTGCAGCGTGGTCATCTGCCCGCAGCCACATTTACAATATACTTTAAGCCTCAGATGAAAAAAATCATCTCCCTGTATCCAAGCCAAATAAGCAAACCTTGATGTAGATCACAGTGTATTTCACCAACAGCGTGGTGACATCTGGTGCATTCAGACTACCACTCAATTTTTTTATGCAGGGCCCCCCATTTGGGTTGCTTTATTTTTTCTGAGTAGAAAAACTGTAGCAGACTAAAGAATACATATGGGTTTCTCAACTCTTTGCATAACTCAATCTTTACACATTGAAAAAGACCATTTCACTGAATCCTCCCAGAAAATATATCAGCAAGCAGTCATCCACACTGATTTCATTTTCGAAGATCTGGTCCCTTTTATTTCGTTTATGAAATAAAAAGCATCATGAGGCTCCAGGTGTCTTGTAAATTCGCCAAGTGCTTGTGAAGCTCACAGAACTTTAAATTCCTCTGGATTTCCTAACTTATTAATGTTTGTTTCAGATGTGAAGAAAAATCATTGCTATTTTGTTTGCCTTATGCAAGCCTAGTTTTGTTCAATATTAAAAAAAAATTGGAAAATATCCAGAAAGTGAATTGTTGTTTGAGATTTTAATATAAACTGGATTAGTTATGGGACTAATAAATATAAGTATTTTGTGGCTGTATTGAATTTTAAGTAGGTGATTCTATGTCCTCTGAGAATTATTCTGAAAATACAGAATTATTTGTTAAGATTTATGTTGAGGTTGGAGAGGTTTGGGCTTAAAATAAATTTGGAGATTGATTACACCAGCCATCACTGCTATGAAACTTTAGTCTTGGTGGCAGTGCCAAAGAGTCTCATTAAACTGTCTTCCATCATTTCCAATGCTTTGCGCTTTTGTTGAATTCCACTCTTACCCAGTATCACAGAACTTCAGCAGGAGATGACATAGTATTTTAGAAATGGTAAATTTTAGCATCCCAGAGGTATGCAGAAATTCACCAGAAATGCACGAACTAAAGAGAGCTGAGTCTTCATCTGTAATCAGAATACAGAGTTAAACACAGAATATAATGAGCTATAAAGCTTGGTGGTGTGTGAATACACTGATAATTGCTCATTGTCCTGGTTTCAGCCGGGATGGAGTTAACTGTCTTCCTAGTAGCTGGTACAGTGCTATGTTTTGAGTTCAGTATGTGAAGAATGTTGATAACACTGATGTTTTCAGTTGTTGCTCAGTAGTGTTTAGACTATGGTTGGGGATTTTTCAGCTTCTCATGCCCAGCCAGGACACCTGACCCAAACTGGCCAATGGTGTATTCCATACCATGTGACGTCCCATCTAGTTTAGGAACGGGGAAGGGGGGGGGCAGTGATTTTGCCGCTCGGGGACTGGCTGGGTGTCGGTCGGCGGGTGGTGAGCAATTGCCCTGCGCATCATTTGTACATTCCAATCCTTTCATTATTGCTGTTGTCATTTTATTAGTGTTATCATTATCATTATTAGTTTCTTCTTTTCTGTTCTATTAAACCGTTCTTATCTCAACCCAGGAGTTTCACTTCTTTTCCTGATTTTCTCCCCCATCCCACTGGATGGGGTGGGAGTGAGTGAGCGGCTGCGTGGTGCTTAGTTGCTGGCTGGGGTTAAACCACGACACTCATGCTTTAAGGAAAATCTTCACCCTGAACTTCATTTGGGGAAATAGTCTGGTATCTGGGAGAGAAGCAGGATGAAGAAAACCTCAGCTTCTTCTCTCTACTTTAGCAGTGAACTTCCTTCACAGAAGACACAAGGCTGAAGTACTCTTTCAACCCCATGGCTTTGTTTCTTTTGAGCGGTATTGCTTCTACCTGCACGTTCTTTCAAGGTGATACTCATACTGTGCGATAACCTGAACCTACCCCTGGAGATCCAGTACCTTTCTTTGTGTAACAGATCACCATAGCTCTGGCCCATTAAAAACTGCTGCTGCCATGCAGATAGGTTTTGAAAATGTGCCTTGATACTCAAGGGAAAAGTCACCATACAGTAACTGCTGGGGATATGCAGAGCTAGAATTTCCTCTCTACTTGAAATTGCAATTGCCCTTCTAACATTCATCAGAAATTCTGGCCACATACTCAAATTGTTCAGATGGTTTGTGTGTGGTTAAAAAAAGAGGCCTGAAATTAAAGCAACACCTCTGCCATCACCTGAGAACAGCTGCTACCACTGTCATGGGCCAGTCCTGCTCATCACTTCCATTCCTTGTAAATGGTGAATGGATGTTTCTTTGGGTTCTCTTGGCCCTCACACACCACTTTCCGCTCAGGCTTGGGATGAGATGGTTATTTGCACTGCTGCACAGAGAAACAGGCAGAAATATGGCCAATTTACTTACCCCTGGATAGTCAAACCTGCTGTCTGTTCAGACAATAAAAATCCTAAAATCTTACATAGGTAACCTAGTTTTGCAGCAGCAGATCTGACTTCATCTCCATCAGCCAGTCTCTAGTCTCACATGATCTGCTAAGACAAAAACAATTGCATTTATGGAACACGGGCAGGGAAGGCCAGATTTCTGGCCAACATTCAATGGTTCTCTGCATGCAGCTCCCGTTCCCAAAGCACCGTAGAGCACTGTATAATAGCTTTTAAACTTTTTGGTGAAGTAAATGCGGCTTGTTCTTAACTGTCATGTGAAGCTCTGTTCTCAAGGTAAACTAACAAGTAGTATTCTGTATGTTTTCCTCTGATGAGAAGTGCACACACACAGAGAAACTATTTGAAATAAACAGTCCTACTCCTTTAAGAGCTACCCAGCATGAGCAAGAGTGCTGAAATCTGCTACATTGAGTCCAAATGAACAAGCCTGTACACACTCTATTCCAGGAGGAGCCCCGAATGCATGTTTATTTTTCTCCATAAGGTTTATAATTTTCCCCAGCTTCACATGGAAGTGGGCAGAACATTCAAGTGCTCTACAGTTTACCTTCTGCATCCCCCATTGTAATGCCACTTGGCTTTTCCACCTGCAGGAGTTCGCATTTAACCAGAAAATCTACACCTTATGGCAGAAAAAAATTGAAGTGGGGCATGTCTCCTTTCTTTCAGCAGCAATCCAAGCTAATACCCTCAACTGCCTCCACTGGGCAATGCACTGGATCATTGTATGCATGCATTCAGTTCCCTGTGCAATTAATATGCCCACATGCATAGAGGACTAAAGGTTAATGTGAAGTAAAAATGGAATGTGTAACATAAAATCATCTTGTAACAAAACAAAAAGAAAGGCCAGGATTTTTTTTTGTGGCATTTTACAGTGATAAAAGAAGCACACTGCTCAGACCATGAAGAACACAGATAAGACTTCAGAGTGCTCACAGGCACAGTTAAGCCCCTGGTGTTTTCCCATGGTTCAGATACCAGCATTATCAGTTATAAGAAGACAGTCAGCATTCAGAGGATTTCAGTAAGAGTACACCTTGAAATACCATATGCAGTTTATTTCTTAAAGCCAAGCAGCAGTGTGAAGTGAGTTAAATCTTTAATTATGACAACAACAATGAAAGTGCTAAAGCAAAACAAGGCTCATGATAAGCTTGAGCTCACAATGAAGAATGATTGAAGCTTATTTAAACCTGATAAGGAAAGCCAAAGTCTATCTGGAGCAAAATCTGGTGAGGAATGTGAAGGGCAACAAGAAAGGCTTCTACAGGTATATCACCAGCAAAAGGAAGACTACAGAAAATGTGGGTTTGCTGCTGAATGGAGCAGGGATCTGGAAAAAATGGACTAAGGCAAGGTACTCAATGCCTTTTCGACTTGGTCTTCATTAGTAACACCAGCCTTCAGGAATCCCAGGCTCCTGAGACTAGTGAAAAAGTCCAAAGCAAGGTAGATTTACCCTCAGCGGAAGAGGATCAGCTTAGTGAATACTAAAGCAAACTGGATATATGCAAGTATATTGGATCTGATGAGGTGCAGCATGAATGCTAAGGGAGCTGACTGATGTCATCGTGAGGTCATTCTCTACTGTCTTTGAAGGGTCATGGTGATCAAGGCAGGCTCCTGAGGACTAGAAGAAAGCAACGTCAATCCTTTTTTCAAGGGCAAGAAGGAAGATCAAAGGATCTACAGGCTAGTTGGCTTTACCTCAACCTTTGGGAAAGTGGTGGACCAAATAATCCTGACAGCCATTTCCAAACATATGAAGGAGAGGAAGGTTATTTACGAAGGGGATATCGTACCTGACCAATCTCATATCCTTCTGTGAGGAGGTGATTGGCTGGGTAGATGAGGGGGGAGCATTGGAAGTTGTTTATCTTGATTTTAGGTAAGGCTTTCGACCTTGTCTCCCATAATATGTTCATAGAGAAACTGATGAAGTATGGGTTAGATAGGTGGAGAGTGAGGTAGACTGAAAACTGGCTGAACTGCTGGACTCAGAGTGTTATGATCAGCAGCATGAAGTCTAGCTAGAGGCCAGTCACTACTCGTGTATCCCAGGGCTCAATATTGGAGCCAGTACTGTTCAACCACTTCATTAATGACCTATGTACCGGGACAGAGGTGCACCCTCAGCAAACTTGCAGACAATATAAAATTGGGAGCTGCTGATACACCAGATGATTGTGCTGCCATCCAGAAGGACTTCAACAGGATGGAAAAATGGACAAACAGGAATTTTGTGAAGTTTAAAAAAAGGGAAATACCAAGTTGTTGCCCTGGGGAGAAATAAGCCCAAGCACCCGTATAGGCTGGGGGTCAACCAGCTGGAAAGCAGCTCTGCAAAAAAAAGGACCTGGGGGTCTTGGTAGACAACAAGGTGGACAACATGAGCCAACAACATGCTCTTGTGGCAAGGAAGGCCAGTGCCATCCTCAGCTTCATTAGGAGGAGTGTTGCCAGCAGGTCGAGGGAGGTGGTCCTTCCTCTCTACTCAGCACTGGTGAGACTCATCTAGAGTCCTGGGTCCAGTTTTGGGCTCCCCAGTACAAGAGAGACATAGACTTACTGTTGTGTGTCCAGTGAAGGGCTGTGAAGATGATTAAAGGACTGGAGCATCTTACAGATGAGGAAAGGTTGAGAGAGCTGGGACTATTCAGTCTGAAGAAGAGAGGCTCAAGACGATCTTATCAATGTGTATAAATAACTGATGGGGAGGTAAAGAAGACAGAACCCAGCTCTTCTCAGCAGTACCCAGCAACAGGACAAGAGACAATGGGCATGAATTGAAATGCAAGAAATTCAATTTAAATGTAAGAAAAAAATTCTTTTATTGTAAGAGTGACTCAGCACTGGCACAGGTTGTCCTGAGAGTTTGTGGAGTCTCCATCCTTGGAGATATTCAAAACCCAGCTGGACACAGCCCCAAGCAACCTGCTCTAACTGACCCTGCTTCGAGCAGAGAAGTCAGTCGTCAGAGGTACCTTCCAAATTCAACCATTCTGTGATTCCATGGTATGTGGACAGAAAAAATAATGCTTCAGGGATTAAGCAGGCTCCAAAACTGTGAAACCAAGCAAGGATGTTAAACAACTACAGAAAAAAAAGAAGTTCACTATGTGGCAATATTCTGCTTCACATTCAGACAAGAGCTATAAGTTGACAAAGCTTCAGTGAAGACAAAGTTGCACATTTCTCTCGTTTACAGGCGAGTGAGAAAATGAGCACTGACGTGTATTGGTGCAAGGCTTCCAAAAGTAAAATTTGGTCTAGTAAGAGATCAAAACCAAAATTCCAATAAGAGTCAAGGGAAAAGAGAATAAGATTCAATGTGAAGAAAAGAACAAAGTGCAGGAAGAGGAGTTTAAGACTATATAATTTAGCTTGCAACTGCCTAATTTTCTGCTGGTGAATACTCACACTCACGTATTACCTGTGTGGAATTCCTTTGGTACTTCAGCACAGTGTTATGCTTATTTTATGTACATTATTGCTATCTTGCTAATTTTCACATACTTATCTTGTTTTGTGCTTCCCTCAACAAAGATTATGTCTATCTACTGCCAGTTGAGATGCCTCAGGGAAGTAAACTTACTACAGATTTCATGTTTTGTGTTTGTGGCAGACTACTTCATGATTTAAGATATTCACTTCTGGAAGAATAAGGATTTTCAGTTTCTAAGACTACTGTAATCCTAAAGGAATTCAGGTACAACAAAACCCCTAAACATTAAGCATCTTTGCCATATTTATTGTATTTATTTCTATCTCACTCCTGTACCAAACTAAAATCAGCCATAAAAAACTCTCTGCACACTTGGCAATTGATTAGATGTGCATTGATAAATAACCAGGCTCATTATCCCTCCAAGTAACCACACACATGTATATAAACACATACTTATAGCAGTATAAGAAATCCTCATGAGGCTTTACACACTGCACTGCTCAACCCTGCTCAGGATCTCCCCGGAAAAGGAACCACCCTGAACACTGACAGACTCCAGCCAAAGAAGGAAATTAGTCCCAAGAGGAGTTGGTACAAATTTGCTGTAGTGCTAAGCCATTGACTGATGGGCTAGAATGTAAATGAAAATGAAGCAGAATAATTATTTCTGCTAAAGATGGTGCATTATTTAAATTCCTTATCAGCATCTTAAGATTGAAATCACTAAGTGCTTAAAATTAAAAAAGGACCCTTCTGAATCCATAGCCCACATTGAGGCAAAACAATACTTGAATTCTGCCAAGTTGCTGACCTAAGTTTTTATTTAAGAAAACATTGATTGATTTATTTTTGTGTACCTAACAGCCTCTGATATGTACACAATTTCAAAGCTAAGAACATTTCAAACGATGGCTGGAGGGGACAAATCCTTTGTTCTTGTAGAACAAAGTCTCCCCCCTCCTCCCCGCCTTGCAACTGTGTAATTTCCTTTATTGTTAATGAAAGCAGCTGCACACACCAGAGAATACAGCCATGAAAGCCTACCAAAGCCTCATAGAAATATTTCTCTTTTGCCAAGATCATAATTGCTGAGGTTAAGAAATGCTTTCTCCCTTTTTTAAAATCTATTATCATCAGAGACACTTGCATGTAAACACAATCTTAGTTTCTTCAAAGATTATCTGGTCCTACTGCTGGTACTTGATACTCATGATCCTTTCTCTGTGACCTCCAAGTCATAGCTACAGTCAGAGCTCATAGCTACAGCTAAGTTATTTTAATGTCAACAGCAAATAGTTACTTCACTGAAGGAAGAAGCAGCAGGAGGGAGGCTACCCTTAGAAATAAGATGTATTTTCTTATTGATGTTCTTCAATTCCTGGTATAATGTAGATAACCTCATTGAAAAGTTGACCTCATTGAGTCTTGAAATGTTCAACATGTAAGCTTCATCAGTGCTTTATACAGTCACATTTGAAAAGCAATGTGTGTTAACATTTCAACCCTCAGCATCCTGTTGAATCCTGTGAGTCCTTCCCACCATTGCCATCCCTCTTGGACCTTCCTGTCTGCCCCACCACAGGGTGGCTCTGGCTCGGGCTTTGACCTAGAGATGAGAACATGGCACTGCCCCAATTGGTGCCATACCAATGTCTGAAATGAGTTGTTTCAGTTTGGAAGAACCAGATTATGTGGAACAACAGTGGAGCCATAGGGCTGTTTTAGAGGGGCTTTTCAAGAAGCACATGTGGTCACAGCCAGTGAACTGAATATTTAATATTTTTACATGTTTACTGCAGCTTTGTAGGGAGCGGCGTTTGGAAGATCTCGTGATGTCACGGAAAGATGGAGGGTTAGTCACAGCCCTATGACGTATCTGTAAACCCGCCTCCCCTTGTTAGTATAAAAGGAATTAACTGCGCAATAAAAGGCGGAAGTTGGCGCTCACACTGTGTATGTTATCTGTCTCTTTCCCTGGTCCAGGCCGACCAGTGATCTAGTTGCAGCACCTAGATATGTAGCGAATGCTACATAGTGGTGACCTTGACGTGATCGGTCGCACAGGCGACGATGGAACTTGCGCAAGTGATTAAGGTATTAAAGGTATTGGCTGATGAGGTGGGTGCCCACGGAACGATTAGGAAGGGCCCCACGGGCGAATGCATCCAATGGATGCTGTGCCGGGGAGACATTGGATCTCCTAGAGAAGTTTTAAGCCCTCCAAAATGGGGAGAGATTCGGGAGTCTTTGCTCCAATCTGTGCTCGCGGGCGAGCGCGGAGCTGCTGAACGATTACAAAGTTGGGGAAAAGTGGAGAAGGTGGTTACAGCAGGACGGAAGGCTGGGGCGTGCTGGTTGGCGGTGCGAACGGCTATGTTTGTGGATGAAGCGCCGCCTCAGGAACAACGGGAGACAGTGCCCCCAGGGACAGTAAGTCAGACTCAGATGGAGTGGGCGGCCGTGGAGCGGGGTTCACAGAGCGGTCCATCTCTGATTGAGGGCATGGACGCGGAGGGTACGGCAGAGACGGAGGTTTTTCCTGTAGGGACGGCACCAGCGGGGACGGATGAGCCCCCTCCCAAGTATACATGGGGGGGGTTGCGGCGGGTGGTTCGGGGGGACTCGGGGGAGTGCCTCTTGGACTGGGTTCCAGGCGGGGATGTCGGGGGAGATTTATACCGTCCGTTGAGAGAGTGGGAGGAACGGCCACCCGCGGAGGTGATAACTGGGAGGCAGCGGGGGTTGGAGACTGTGGCAGAGGAGGAAACACCCCCCCGCGGGGGAAATCAGGCACCCTTGCCGGGAGAGCGGACTGAGCCTCCTGGGCCTTTGCCTGAGCCTATGCCTGCCGACCCGTCACCTGCACCCCCTCCGGCACTTCCTCCGGCCCCTTCCTCCTCCCCTCCCTTTCCGCCCCCCCCCCCGCCCACTTGCAGCGGCGCGTGTCAGCCGGCCATGGAATGGCGGCCACCAGCCGCGGCCGGCCCCCGGGCAGAACCATCCACGCCCCCACCACCGTCCTTTAATCCATCCCGCCTCTCGGAACCAGAGACGGTGAAACCAACTGCGCCCGCAATAGACGCGGAGCCGCCTGCAGTAGCCGCTGCGGACGAGAGGGAGAGGGATTGGAGGGGAGTAAAAAAAAAAAAAAAGAAAAAAAAAAGGAGGCGTTTGACTGGAAGGTCATTGAGAAATTAAAGAATGCTGTGAGTCAGTACGGAATCAAATCTGCGTTAGCTCACCCAATACTGCAATTCATTTTTTCTGCTGATACGCTGATACCTCAAGATATTAAACAGATGCACAGTATGGGAGCCCTGCAGCTGGGTTTGCCATCTCCAGTTATGCTTCCAGAAGAATGGGATTTGTTAAGTATAGATCTAAAGGATTGTTTTTTCACCATTCCCTTGCACCCAGATGACGCTGAACGGTTCGCCTTTTCGGTACCATCGATTAACAAGGCAGAGCCCTATAAGAGATACCATTGGGTCGTGTTACCGCAATGAATGCGCAATTCCCCCACGATGTGTCAAGTGTATGTGGCCTGGGCATTAGAGCCTGTAAGAAAGCAGTTTCCTAAGTTAATTATTTATCCTTATATGGATGACATTTTGATAGTGGGAAGGAACCTGCCACAGGATGACATTTTAACTCAATTGCAGGACATCTTAAGCCATCGCGGAGTAATAATTACTCCTGAAAAGGTGCAAAAGGCAGCACCTTGGAAGTATTTGGGGGGGCACATAGGTACTAGCAATGTTAAACCTCAGAAGGTTCAAATAACATGAGAAATTTCAACGGTACATGATGTCCAGAAGCTTGTGGGAGATATCCAGTGGGTGCGGAATCTTTGCAGTATCACTAATAACGATATGGCCCCTCTGGTAGAACTCTTTGGTAGGACCGCACATGCAGATGAGAAGTGGGAAATGACAGAGCTGACCAATTGGTTGCAGCGGCATGGGAGCCTCCTCCAGGGAATCGCTTTCAACAAGCACAGCAATCACATGCGTTCTTGCACCAACCCGCTAGGATGTTAGCAAAGCAATTTGACTTACCACTCACTGATGCCCAAGGTATCGTTAAAGCATGCCCCGATTGTCAAAAGGAAGGGCTGGGCTTGGGCTGTGGGGTTAACCCATGAGGTCTTTTGCCATTGCAGTTGTGGCAAATGGATGTCACCCATGTCATGTGGTTTGGTGCAAAGCGTTATCTGCATGTGTGTATTGATACCTATCCTGCTGCCATGTGGGCCACGGCACAAACTGAAGAAAAGGCCTTACATATTGAATGACATCTTCACGCTTCTTTTGCAGTGCTGGGTGTGCCTAAAGAAATTAAGACGGACAATGGCCCAGCCTATGGTTCTACACGATTTGCTCGATTTCGTAATTTTGGGGGAATTCACCATGGTATGGGTATTCCACATCTTCCCACAGGACAGGCTATTGTCAAACGGGCCAACCAAACCTTAAAGAGTATGCTGCAAAAAAAAAAGGAGGGAACCCAGGGCTTACTCCCAGAAGAACGATTGACCAAAGCCTTATTTGTGCTAAATTATCTTAGATTGACAGGTGATCACAAAGACCCACCAATGGTAGTGCATCATGCTCTTTTACAGGCGGAAAGGATGCAACAAAGTACAGGAATCATGGTAATGTATAAGGACCCAGAATCCGGGAAATGGTGCGGACCAGCAGAAGTAAAACTTACTGGGAGAGGGTATATGTGTCTGCTTACAGATCGAGGCCTTCACTGGATCCCGGCTAAGTGGGTCAAGCCATGGCTTCGCACTGATGCTGGACCCGGAATTGTCCCAATGGCAACTGGCACGGCACCAGCGGGTGCGGAAGCCACTGATCCGACAGATTCTGACTAATAGAGTATTACTCTTTAGAGGACTAGCGGACATTGAGTCCTTCAGAGAGGTTTTTAGAACAGCGTGCCTTATTGTATATAGAACTTGCTTTAGGTAAAAAGTGTGTTAAGCATAATTTGATTAAACATAGTGTGATTACGGGAAGACAGTGTGGGGTAAACGTAAAAGTTAGTTAAAGCCAAAATTAGGGGTAAGGTCTATTTCCATTAATAACCTGGGAATGAGGTTGATTGTGTTTCCACAGACACAGGCCCACGACGGACTCCTGTTGAATTTGCATGACCATCATCATCTGGAGCATCATAGATGGTGCGGCAATATGAATACCACCTCAGCCAAAAACTAACGCGTAGGTCATCTTGGCTAACATAACAGGTCAAGATTCTCTGTGCATTGCAACTGCATCACAAAGCCCACGAACCAATAGACAAGATGGCTATGTATCGTGCAGCGCGCCTGGCCAGTGAGCGCATGCATCATAGATTGCAACCAAGGCAGACTTTTGGCACCCGCTGGCCACGTGTGCTAAAACCCATTCCTCTGCAAATGTATAAATACCGGGATTTTCCAAAGAGCATCGGGCTGGTGTACGGTGAGGCCATCGTTGCCTCTGTGGGGACACCCATGGAAAGCTGGCACCTACCGATTGCTGGGCTGAGTTCACGGAGCAAGATGACACAAGAATGTATGGATGGTTCATCTTCCTCATAGTCCTCATGGTTCGGGTCATTAGCGGTAATGGGTTGGCTTAAAGAATTATGGGCATTATTGTAGTTATTGTGATTTTAGCTATTGTTATAATTTTACCTTATTCAGCTTGTTAAGTAAAAATGGCATCCCTTATAATAGCACCGGCCAGGCCATTGTAGAACGAGCACATCGAACCTTAAAGATCCTGCTCTATCGGCTTAGGGAGGAGGAGCAGGAGGAGCCCTCCTGGTTACAGGATAACACACCTGTTCTCCATACACAGCGTCTTCTGTTAACTGCGTTAACTTCATTAAATCAGACAGTTCGAGGGGACCTGGAGCAGACGGCGGCGCAACGACATTTTACGAGCACGGAAGAGAAAGGCCCCTACCTGTTGGTCCGTGTGCGTGACCCTCAGACACGCAAATGGGATGGGCCGTTTGAGCTGCGTTGTCTCGGGTGAGGGTACGCCTGTGTACAGACACCTGAAGGGCTACTGAAATGGGTCCCTAGTTGTATGCTTCGTCCTGCCCTAACCTTGTAGTGTTTGAGTGTTTTTTCCTTACAGATCGCTGTCATCCTTTCCTGGCTTGTGACACCTTGGGTATCTGCTACAAATTTCTGGCAGTGGATGCAAAAGCAACTGAGGGGGGCCTGATGTGTATCCGGATGACATCCCTCTCAGAGCCCATCAACACGTGCCTTTATGGGATCCGGCTGTCAGAGACAAAGCTGAAAACACTGTGTACGAACAAGTGTCAACAGAAGAGTCAGAATCGCTCACAGCCGGGAATCTGGATGCCCCAGACAGTAAGCCTTAACATCAGCATACCAATGATAAACTTTATAAAGTAATTGAAGTAATTCTTTCCCAGCCTTAACTTTCCATTTACCACTTGTGTGAATTTTCTGTAAAGGAGCTCCTTGCTCTGCAAGGTAAATGGGACATTTACGGGTGTTCAAGATACAGTGTTTCAACTTAGTTGTAGAAATATGCTTATGCTCGTCGTACTTTATACAGTTATTTCTTTGCGTAGAACTGTTCATAACAATGGAAACTAGCTAGTCATAGGGAGGGGGAGATGTGGGGAACGGCGTTTGGAAGATCTCGTGATGTCACGGAAAGATGGAGGGTTAGTCGCAGCCCTATGACGTATCTGTAAACCCGCCTACCCTTGTTAGTATAAAAGGAATTAACTGCGCAATAAAGGGCGGAAGTTGGCGCTCACACTGTGTGTGTTATCTTTCTCTTTCCCTGGTCCGGGCCGACCAGTGATCTAGTCGCAGCAGCTAGATATGTAGCAAACGCTACACAGCTTGATGATTTTGATTAATTTATCTATTTAAGCATTGCTGATGGCTAATTTTACAGTATCATTTTATTTTTTTAAATATTAGGGTGTTTAGAAAGGTGCTTCTTGCTTTACACTTTTAGAGAAATAAGTGCACTCAAGATTTATATTACACATCATCTTATATTATAAAACCACAAATTTATCAAGAAACTGATCCTATCACCAACATACCTTTCAACATTACATTTTCATCTGGTTGCCAATGCATTTGCATCCTCTTCTTCCTCCTTATATTCCACTTTCATGATGCTCCACACTGTTTTGCTATGTGAACTGCAGCAATAATCTCCTTCCTTTGCATCTTAATAGAGAAATAAATCCGAAGCATAAAAAGGCAGTTTTGAGGTCTGCCCTAGCCCAGACAATTTAATCAAAGTCATGAATTAGCATTTTCTAGTTGCTAGGAAATAGCACCACAGAACATCTGACAGGCAGATGCACTTAGGCTTGCTCTCCACGACAGGAGAGGTTAATTTGATTTTAACCACTTCCCAATAAAAGGTGAATCTATTTGTACTCCTATGGTCAGCAACACAGACTTTTCTCATGTCATTTCTTCTCAGGGCTTTATTTTCATGAATTGTCTATTAAAAGTATGTATTACTTAGTATCAAAAATGCACAGCCACCATCTTTAAAAGAGAGAGGCACCCTCAGATTGGATCACCATTAATCTGTTTGTCAAAGGTAATAACCATTCTAGACCTATAAGCACTGATCAGCTTTCCTGGGTATTTACTTAAAATGAAATTTTTTAGAATGCCTTAAAAATAACTAACAGTCTGATCAGGGTGCATTTCTCCTGTTAAATTGTATTTAATAATTGTTAGTCTGTTACAAAACTGCTTCAGAATATATATTTCCTTTTATTAGAGTATTAAAGAAAATAAAGTTTGAGGCTTTTGAGAAATGAAAGCCTGTCTAGGACCATCTAATGAATTTACCCGAGGCAGTACAACTTTCCAAGAAATTATTAGTCTTATTTTTAAAAAATGAGTCTAAGTGTTATTAAATCAAGAATTGATGTAATAAAGTCACCTGCTATATTTCCTCTGAGGGAAAACTGTATACAATCTGTGTGAAAAATATTCTAAAAGTTGGCTCGATGTGTGCTGAATATGTTTGCTGAAATCCAAAATATTCCAATATTTTCCTATACAAAATGATGTAGTCATTAAAGGCTAGTACTAAAAAATCTCAGAAAAAATAATTAAAATTCATTAAGTAAATTTTTCAGAACTCAAGCTAAGAGGCTGACTAGGGAAAAACAGTGTATTTCAGACCTAAAGGATGAAATGCAGATTCACAAATATCAGATGGAAAGCTTTTAAGGCAAAGATTTATTGGTAGGATGATTGGATTTTGTCTTTTTACATCTCTGCTTGAAAATAACCTTTTTTACAAATGAGGGGTGACCTATAAATAATGTCCTTTGGCTGCATTTTTATGTCCTTTTCATGGTTTAATTATACCAGCTGTCCTTTACCAATTACACATCAGTACCAAAACACTGCTTTCTCATAAACATGAAGTACAATGTCACAAGTGTGACTTCGGATGCAAAAAACAACTCAAGCTTCAGCTATCTTTTGCCAATGAATTAGTTTATTATTTAAAACTCAGGAGCAAGCAGGGTCTAGTCCTGCTGTAGTTAGTCAACACCTTTGACTGTTGACCTTAATAAATGCCGATTTTGCCCATTAATTAATTTTCAGCATCTTAGGGCAAAATGCCAGGTTTTATTTCCATTTAGAAGAAAGAAACAGCAAAAAAAATAGGGAGCAAGAGAAAGGGAGAGAGGAAAGGAGAGAGGGAGGGAGAAAGAAGCTGGAATGGACATCCAGAATGGTGGCATCTAAAGTAGCCTTTTGCTGAGAGCAGGGCCAACTGCAAATCGAGACCAGGTTGCTCATGGCCTTGTCCTGCTGAGTTCTGACTATCTGTCTCCAGCAATGTGGATCCCACAGCTTGGCACCTGCCACAGTGCTCAACCACTCTTAACCACCCCCAGGGAGAAGTACCCCATGGCTCCCCAAATGGGGAGACCATGTGCAGGGTAAATGTGAGTTTCTCCAGTTGTTCCCTCCCACGCAGGCTCTTCAGGTGTTAGAGCATGGACCAGTGTCCCATGCATCCACAGCAGCCTTTACCCCCTGGTAAAAGCAGATGCAAGTGCAAGGAACTGCCTTGGGAAAAGGTTAGAGATGAGTTTAGAGGTAATAAAGAATACAGAATAGAGCAAAGAAATGTACATTTAAGGGGAAAATTAGAACATATCCAGAGGAAAACAATGTGGCAGTGTTTATGCCAGTACCTAAGAAGCAGTGCACAGCCTCATCCAGCACCTGCTGATTCACCAGTAGAGGAAAAGGGAGCTCCTTCAGCTGCAGTGGTCACACCCTCCCAGGTCGTGGGAGTTCTTTTAACTTAGAGCTTAATTTTAAAGCATCAGTTGGCCAGGATTCATGACCAAAATCCTGCCAAACCACAAGGGCATGATCTTCAACCAATATAACCTGGTGTAATTCCACTGAGGCCAGAGAACGGGTGAGGAACCAAAATCATGGTTAAAAATGACCTGATGGAGATCATACAAACCCAGTGTAAATGAGTCTGCATATTTCACTAATAGAAAATGACACAAGTCATAAAGGGTCTGGAAGAAGATAACACTTTGAACCTGCTGGTCTGCCCCATTCAGACAAACATATCATATATGAGACTGTAAAGATTTTTATTAGTTTTAAATCTCAATTTTGTCTGTCCAAGATAGTTGCTCAATAGGGACAAAGAGTGTCTGGTATGAATTGTTTTTGCCATCCAGGGAAAATTTTATTTTATCTCTTAGTATGACAATCTGATTATACCCAAAAGGTTGGGGAGAGAGGTATTAATTTTGCATATTTTTCCAAGGAATGGCTGGTTTATGGTTCTGTGAAATACTTCCCTGCTGTCTGTCAACCTAGTGAAGTCTTTCTGAGCCTATTAAGGCAGATGGTGAATGGGCATCCTGAATGTCTATTACGAATAATTAAAGCAATTGTTTTAATACCTGCAGGTTCTCTAGCATTCATCATTTGCAGTGCCAATCCATTTCTCTGAAAAATTATTCTGAAAGTAAACATCTGCCGTAAATCAACACTCTCTTCAGCAGATGTCACAAAAGCCTAATGGTCACATTACACAAGCAGAGAGCAGGCCAAATAAGAACAAAGAAAGTAATGCCCTGCTGTCCTGCAAGTCCCGTTGACTCTTGGAAAATCCAAATTTAATGTTAAAAAAATGGACCTTTGCCAATCTGCAAAGCATAACTGGGCCAGATTTAAAATATTGATGGGAAGACAAATCGAACACATCATCTAATGCTGCAGTAAGCAGAGGTGATGAAACAAAGACAAAACGTGTTACTTCCAAAATGAATTTTACAAAAGGCAAATGGAGTGCCTTTGCCCCATGCATATAACCTGGAAATAAACTGAGAAGTGAGCAGCATTTAGCCTTTACTTCCTGCTGTATTTTCAGGAAACAGAATGGTTATATGAAAAGACAGATGAAAAGTTAATAAACCTGTAAAGGAGCAAAGCTTTTGCACTCTTCACTAGATAACACTGCAGCAGCAAGGAAGAGAGGTTTAGCAACCCACCTGTCAGGAAAAAAATTTAAATTATATCCAGAGACTGGAACAGCAGGCTCAACACTGAGGCATTTGCTAATTATCAGCTAGACATGGACCAGATTTTGATATTCAAAATTACAGTGAGAAAGAGGAAAGCTGGAATGATAAATGCTCAAAGAGAAAAGCTGGAATGCAATGAGCTAAACTTTAAATGAGGCACTGAAAAAACATTTATGCTGGGTATGTGTGGATGAGAGGCAGAGGTCAAGCAAAATCTGAAATGATACAGTTTGCCATTGTTACAAGGAACTGAGCACCTACCAAAGGAATGAAAACGTGCCATACAAAGAGCAAGAAAAAGTAAGCTATAGAAAGAGCAAGGGAAAAAAATAAATACAAAATCCAGCAATTAAAAATTAGTAGCAGTGTTTAAGCTTATTTGTAAAGACAAACCACATGCTAAAGTAATGCTTACTAAAAGAAGAACCAAGACCAGAACCTGATACTGTTGATGTAAATATTCTTGAGAAAACTTAAGATACCTAATAAAAATTCATCATTTGTTTATCCTGGGAAAAAAGTATATTTGTTTTGGAATGTTACAGTGTCCTGGTTTCAGCCGGGATGGAGTTAACTGTCTTCCTAGTAGCTGGTACAGTGCTATGTTTTGAGTTCAGTATGTGAAGAATGTTGATAACACTGATGTTTTCAGTTGTTGCTCAGTAGTGTTTAGACTATAGTCAAGGAATTTTCAGCTTCTCATGCCCAGCCAGGGCACCTGACCCAAACTGGCCAACGGTGTATTCCATACCATGTGACGTCCCATCTAGTTTAGGAATGGGGAAGGGGGGGGCAGGGAATCGCCGCTCGGGGACTGGCTGGGTGTCGGTCGGTGGGTGGTGAGCAATTGCCCTGCGCATCATTTGTACATTTCAATCCTTTTATTACTTACTGTTGTCATTTTATTAGTGTTATCATTATCATTATTAGTTTCTTCTTTTCTGTTCTATTAAACTGTTCTTATCTCAACCAAGGAGTTTTACTTCTTTTCCTGATTTTCTCCCCCATCCCACTGGATGGGGGGGGAGTGAGTGAGTGGCTGCGTGGTGCTTAGTTGCTGGCTGGGGTTAAACCACGACATACAGAAACAACATTGTTAGAGAGTATAACTGCCTTCATATTTATTATTTATATGTATATAGCCATTAGTTCTGGCACAGAACCAAGAAATTAGCATTTACAAGCAATACAATACTCTTTGTGACATTCTGCATGTGTAGAACAGAATATATGCCAACCAACCCTGAACTTCCTTTTTGATAGCACAGGCAAATTTTCTACTATTGCCTGTTGATGAAAACAATAAAAATGTAAAAAAGTATAAAAAGAGTAATTCTTCTTTTCATATATTCTTGGGGGAAAGGATGTCCATACCTGATATATCTTATTTTCCAAGAGATACTGGTAGTTTAGCTCACATGGTCGCCACTCAACTTATTGGTGTGTTTTGGTTAGCTGCTGGCAGTTCTCTGGGAGCAGTGTGTCTGCCATCACTGGGGCATGGTGATGGTCTTAGTACATTGCTTGCAGACCAGAAGTCTGTGCAGAGATGCTAAGGGCTGTGCTGGCACTGTTTATGACACCCTGTTTCTTTATTAATTAGGTCAAGTGATTTAGTTATGCAACCAATCACACCACAGATGAGCTCATAACAAGCAGAAATCTTTACAAGAGAAAGATTAAATTTTTTTTCTGACATACAATCCTTGAAGGTACCTTGGTTTGATTTTTTTTGAGCTACACCCTGTCCTGGGTTCAGCTGGGATAGAGTTAATTTTTACAGGAACCTGGAAGGTGGGGGGCACAGCTGGGACAGCTGACCTGAACGAGCCAAGGAGCTATTCCATACCATGTGACATCATGCTCAGTATATAAATGGGGAGCGGGCCGGGGGGGCTCTCTCAACTATTCAGTGGGGGAAGTGGCGGAGCGTCGGGTTCCGGGTGGTGAGCAGCTGCACTGTGCATCACTCATTTTGTGTATTTCTTTTATTACTATCATTGTTGTTGTTGTAACTTCTCTTTTTGTGTTGTCCCAGTAAATTGTTCTTATCTCAACCCTTGAGGTTCCTTTTTTTTTTTTTCCTTTTCTCCTTTCTGATTCTCCTCCCCATCCCACTGGAGGGGGCAGGAGGAGTGAGTGAGCAGCTGCGTGGTCCTTTGTTACTGGCTGGGCTGAAACCACGACAGTCCTTTTTGGCGCCCAATGTGGGGCATGAAGAGTTGAGATAATGGCAGATCTGTACAGAGTGTGTTGAAACAAATTTGTCATACACATTTCTTACATTAGATAAATAGATGCTAGTCACAATGCTGGTTCATTTTTTCACATGGTGGCGTTTTGTAAGTTCTTGTATGATCTATATATTGCCTGTAGTTACGTTTATCACCTCTGGGAGAGGGATCGGGATTATTATTTTGCTACACTGGGCAATGGTGACTTGTGAAATGATTACATCATAGGTCATGAGGTTAAGCTGGTATCTGTATGCAGTAGTGATATCATTTCCATGCTTCGGGCGCCTTCTATCGGATTTTATTGGTAATTACACCCAATCCATGGGGAAGTTAGGGGAGGATACTTCCCCCCGTCCGTTCACCTCCCTTCTCTCCTTCTGGCTAATTACAACAGCTTTTGAGAATTTTGAATATCCTTGGGATGCGCAAGCCAGCATGCTGTTAGTGCTATGCCTCCTGAATATGTTTCAGGTCTTGTTTAGGGCTACAAAAAGTTCTTTAAGAATACCACCCAGAGATCTGCCCCAAGGTTGGATATTCATGGGTGGCACGGCATGTGGGAGGATAAGGGCAGGTATCTAGAGAACTTCTCACCTCTAGTGGCTTGGAAGTTAACTCCCGAACAACTACAGAACCCTCGTGAAGTGGGAGAATATTTGAAAGGAAAATGCTGTGGCTATTCCTGAGACGTACAACTCACTGCACTGTACTGGGCTCTGGCCAGTATCTACCAAATGCTGCTTGATATTAGGCAGCACCCTCAGGGGGAAGAGAGGGAAAACAGAGCACCAGGCACCGTGGCTACCCCAACCCTGGCAACAGGTACTGCAGCTAAACCAGAGAACCAACCTGTGCCGGCATCAGTCGCTCCTGTACAGAAAAAGAAACACATAAAGAAGTCAATTTGCTTAGTGAGAGATAAAAGTGAACCAGGGTCATCGCGAGAACAGGAGGAAGAGGCAGAACCTGAAATAATCACCCAATCTCTATCCCTGAGTGAGTTGAGTGACATGCGAAAAGATTTTAGCTGCCACCCAGGTGAACGCATTGTTACCTGGCTGCTCCAGTGCTGGGCTAATGGGGCCAGTAGTTTGGAATTAGAGGGTAAGGAAGCCAAGTAGTTGGGATCTCTCTCTAGGGAAGGGGGCATTGACAAGGCAAGTGGGAGAAAAACACAAGTCCTCAGCCTCTGGAGGCGACTTCTGTTAGGTGTAAAGGAAAGATACCCCTTCAAGGATGAAGTTACATGTCACCAAGGCAAGTGGACCACCATGGAGAGAGGTATCCAGTACCTGAGGGAATTAGCTGTGCTGGAGGTGATTTATAATGATCCAGAAAATGGACAGTCACCCACAGATCCAGGTGAAGTAAGTCCAATGCACACAACCTATGTGGCGGAAGTTTCTACCAAGTGCACCACCAACATATGCCAACTCATTAGCAGTAATGTCCTGGAAAGAAGGCTATGGACAAATGGTGGATGAATTGGCTGTCCAACTCCAGCAATAGGAAGGATGTCTCTCTTCCTTCCTATGGGCCTGTGTCTCGGCTGTAGAGGAATTGTCCCGGGAGTTCCAGCAATTCAAAGTGGATATGTCCTCCTCCCCGCCTGTACTGGCCCACATCACAGCTGTT
This sequence comes from Buteo buteo, assembly GCF_964188355.1. Classification (NCBI taxonomy): domain Eukaryota; kingdom Metazoa; phylum Chordata; class Aves; order Accipitriformes; family Accipitridae; genus Buteo; species Buteo buteo. The sequence continues at coordinate 23,329,133 of NC_134173.1, read as the reverse complement.
AGGAGTAAGTATTCCTCACCCAAGAGAGAGGAGAGAGAAAGTACACATGACAGGCTAACCTGTGGTTTTACCTGCGTGACCATGGAGATGACATGAAGTGGGATGGAGAACCTACCTCAGTCCTAGATGCACAGGTATGGGAATTGCGAGAAAAAGCAATCAGAAAAGATTCTTCTTGGAAAACTGCTGCTCCAGTTTCCTGTGAGCAGTCCCCCAGACGCAGTAGAAGGGCTGATGTCATTTCTGATCCTCTTGAAGGGAATTCTGATTCATGTTCACAAAAAGTGAGTAATGGATACTCTAACCAGGATTAGAGGGGCCCTGCCTCCAGCCAGGTGGAGGAAAGGGACAACCGAGTCTACTGGACAGTGTGGATTCGATGGCCTGGCACATCAGACCCACAGGAATATAAGGCTCTAGTAGACACTGGTGCACAATGTACCCTACTGCCATCAAGTTATAAAGGGGCAGAACCCATCTGTATCTCTGGTGGGGCAGGGGGATCCCAAGAGCTAACTGTATTGGATGCTGCAGTGAGTCTAACCAGGAATGAGTGGTATAAACACCCCATTCTGACTGGCCCAGAGGCTCCATGTATCCTTGGCATAGACTATCTCAGGAGGGGGTATTTCAAGGACCCAAAAGGGTATTGTTGGGCCTTTGGTATAGCTGCACTGGAGATGAAGGAAATTGAACATCTGTCCGCCTTGCCTGGCCTCTCTGAGGACCCTTTGGTTGTGGGGTTGCTGAGGGTTGAAGAACAACAAGTGCCAATTGCTACCATGACGGTGCACCAGCAGCAATATCACACCAACTGAGACTCTCTGTTCCCCATCCATCAGCTGATTTGCCAATTGGAGAGACAATGAGTCATCACCAAGACTCACTCACCATTTAATAGTCCCATATGGCCCGTGTGGAAATCTAATGTGGAGTGGAGACTAACAGTAGATTATCGTGGGCTGAATGAAGTCACACCACCGCTGAGTGCTGCTGTGCCAGATACGTTAGAACTTCAATACAAACTGAAATAAAAGGCAGCCAAGTGGTATGCCACAATTGACATTGCTAATGCATTTTTCTCCATTCCTTTGGCAGCGGAGTGCAGGCCACAGTTTGCTTTCACTTGGAGGGGCATCCAGTACACCTGGAATCAATTACTCCAGGGGTGGAAACACAGCCCCACCATTTGCCATGGACTGATCCAGGCTGCACTGGAAAAAGGTGAAGCTCCGGAACACCTGCAATACATTGATGACATCATCGTATGGGGTAACACAGCAGAAGTTTTTGAGAAAGGGAAGAAAATAATCCAAATCCTTTTGAAAGCTGGTTTTGCCATAAAAGAAAGTAAGGTCAAGGGACCTGCACAGGAGATCCAGTTCTTAGGAATAAAGTGGCAAGGCAGGCGTCGTCAGATCCCTATGGACGTGATCAACAAAATAGCAGCTATGTCCCCACTGACCAATAAAAAGGAAACACAGGCTTTCCTAGGTGTTGTGGGCTTTTGGAGAATGCATATTCCAAATTACAGTCAAATTCTAAGACCTCTCTACCAAGTTACCCAGAAGAAGAATGATTTTGAGTGGGGGCCTGAACAATGACAAGCCTTTGAACAAATTAAACAGGAGATTGTTCATGCAGTCCGGGAAGGATAAGATGTTAAAAATGTGCTCTATACTGCAGCTGGAGAGAATGGCCCTACCTGAAGCCTCTGGCAGAAAGCACCTGGGGAGACCCGAGGCCGACCCTTGGGGTTTTGGAGTCGAGGATATCAAGGATCCGAGGCTCGCTATACTCCAACTGAAAAAGAGATATTGGCAGCATGTGAAGGAGTTTGAGCTGCCTCAGAAGTGGTTGGTACTGAAACACAGCTCCTCTTAGCACCCCAACTGCCAGTGCTGGGCTGGATGTTCAAAGGGAGGGTCTCCTCTATACATCACGTGACTGATGCCACGTGGAGTGAGTGGATTGCACTGATCACACAACGGGCTCGCATAGGAAACTCCAGTCGCCCAGGAATTTTAGAAGTGATCACGGACTGGCCAGAAGGCAAAGATTTTGGAATGTTGCCAGAGGAGGAGGTGGCACGTGCTGAAGAGGCCCCGCTGTATAATAATAAACTGCCAGAAAATGAGAGGCAATATGCCCTGTTCACTGACGGGTCCTGTCGCATTGTGGGAAAGCATCGGAGGTGGAAAGCTGCTGTATGGAGCCATACACGACAAGTTGCAGAAACTGCTGAAGGAGAAGGTGAATCAAGTCAATTTGCAGAAGTGAAAGCCATCCAGCTAGCGTTAGATATTGCTGGAAGAGAAAAGTAGCCAGTGCTCTATCTCTATACTGACTCATGGATGGTGGCAAATGCCCTGTGGGGGTGGCTACAGCAATGGAAGCAGAGCAACTGGCAGCGCAGAGGTAAACCCATCTGGGCTGCCGCGCTGTGGCAAGATATTGCGTCCAGGCTAGAGAATCTGCTTGTAAAAGTATGTCATGTAGATGCCCATGTACCCAAGGGTTGGGCCACCGAAGAACATCAAAATATTCAACAGGTGGATCAGGCTGCCAAGATTGAAGTGGCTCATGTGGACCTAGACTGGCAACATAAGGGTGAGCTATTTATGGCTCAGTGGGCCCATGGTACCTCAGGCCATCAGGGAACAGATGCAACATATAGATGGGCTCGTGATCAAGGGGTGGACTTGACCATGGACACTATCGCACAGGTTATCCATGAATGTGAATCATGTGCTGCAATTAAGCAAGCCAAGCGGTTAAAACCCCTGTGGTATGGAGGGCAATGGCTGAAATATAAATATGGGGAAGCCTGGCAGATTGACTATATCATGCTCCCACAAACCCGCCAAGGCAAGTGCCATGTGCTTACAATGGTGGAAGCAACCACTGGATGGCTGGAAAACATATCCTGTGTCCCACGCCACTGCCCACTATCCTGGGCCTTGAAGAGTGAGTTTTATGGTGACACAGCACCCCAGAAAGACTCGAGTTGGACAACAGGACTCAATTCTGAAACAACCTCATAGACACCTGGGCCAAAGAGCATGTCATTGAGTGGGTATATCACATACCCTATCATGCACCAGCCTCCAGAAAAACCAAATGATACAATGGACTGTTAAAGACCACATTGAAAGCAATGGGGAGTGGAACTTTCAAACATTGGGATTCACATTTAGCAAAAGCCACCTGGTTAGTTAATACTAGAGGATCCACCAATTGGGCTGGCTCCACCCAACCAAGACTTCCACATACTGTGGAAGGAGATAAAGTCCCTGTAGCACGCTTGAAGAGTATGTTAGGGAAGACAGTCTGGGTTAGTCCTGCCTTAAGCAGAGACAAACCCATCCAAGGGGTTGTTTTTGCTCAGGGACCTGGGTACACTTGGTGGGTGATGCAGAAGGATGGGGAAGTTCGATGTGTACCTCAGGTAGATTTGATTTTGGGAGAGAATAGCCAGTGAATTAGGTTGTATGATGTTAACTGCTAAATAACCTGCCAATGTATGTCATTGTATCTATATTGTCTATATGCCATATCAAGGGTATTACAGTAAGAATTACCCAAAATGACTGAAGGATGGACTTTGAAACTGAGCCAAGTACAACAGTGATAGAACTTGAACTGGTGCCCAGCAATTTCATCAAGATCAACATCTTCGACCTGCAGACCAAGGGCGTGGGTTGCACCAAATGTACCAACCGCAAGCTCCAGAGGCAGCATGCAACAACCCAACATCTCACACCATCTCTCCTGTCCTGAAGGACTGTTACAACAGATGGATCCCCAAAGTCATGGACTAAATAAAATTGATGGACATATTAGAGGGATAGCCCATCGACTAAGGGAATGATATTTGGGGTGGGGGTGGGGTGTCCATATACATATATGTATATAAGACAAGGAAAGTGGTGGTGATTAATTGGAAAATGTAGGATCTGGGCATGATGTAGATGGTATAGAATAAGGGGTGGATAATGTCCATTTTGTTTACACTCATTTTGTATATTTCTTTTGTTTACTACCTTGTTGTTGTTGTAACTTCTCTTTTTGTGTTGTCCCAGTAAATTGTCCTTATCTCAACCCTTGAGGTTAGGAGGTTTTTTTCCTTTTCTCCTTTCTGATTCTCCTCCCCATCCCACTGGAGGGGGGTGGGAGGATTGAGCAAGCGGCTGTGTGGTCCTTTGTTACCGGCTGGGCTGAAACCACGACACACCCCTACTTGGCCACCACCTAACTTCAGCCATTTGGACACTCAGAGACGTCACTAGGAGTTTTGTAGTTAGAAGAACTCTGATAATTTATTGATACCTGGAAACCAGCATATTCATGTGCTGGCCTGTCCTACCTCAGCACGCTTTCCCAGATCCAGACAGAAAGCACTGACATCTTGAAGGCACTTCTATCATTGTTTCTACTAATCCACTAAAGACTGTATGGGGCTTCAGCAGACAGTTGCATTGGAGCATTCTAAAATAAGTGTCAAGGAACAGCATTTTTTTCATTCAGCACTCTGAAACACCATGAACTGAATATCTGTGCACCTGTTCTTCCCTCTTATATGAACCTGAAAGATTTAAATTGCTTACAGAAACACCTTTTGTAACTTCTCTTTTTTCTAGTGGGGAAACTAAAGCTTTTCTTTTTATTTCTGCCTAACATTTGCAGCTCATATTCCATGATCCCATTCAATCTCCCCAGCTGACTTCTTTTGCAATTATTTTACCTTGCTATGTAGAGTATAGATTACTAGCCTGTTTCTATCTAATAGATTACTATTTCTATGGGTTACTATATCTATAGATTATTAACTTCAGTAATATCAAACTAAATGGATCAAATTAGGTATTGTGGTCAGGTGATTTTTTTTCTTACAAGGAAGTTATTTTCTGGTTTGTTGCTAGTATAGAGTCATAATTCAAAATTGTAACTGCTTTTAGGATGTTCCTCAGTGATGAAAGGAAAGTCAAGATTCCTTCACATTTTAGTGACTGCCACAAGCCAACTGGCACAGTCACTTCTGGGACCTGGGACACTGCCTTTCCAAAGAGGGTGAGGTTGTATGCCCAGCTTGCCACCCATGAGCGTGGGATTTCTTCCCATATAAATAACATGGGATCCCTCCAAACTCCACGACCTTCCTCTTCTGTCCTTTCTGCCATCTCTCTGCCATTCCTCTGATATGCCAATGACACTTCTAGGATTTCACAACAGCTGTCACCCCCAGTGGCATCCTTCCCAAATAAAGCCAATAGAAAATGTTTATCACAGAGGCACATCAAAATAATTGAGATGTTAACTTATATATGCAACTGAAACTGTGTGCAGCCCTGTGTCTACATGTCACAAAGGAGGCACAAGCTTAGGAAACATGTTTCTGTTTTTTAGTGTGGTTTGCTCATCTGAGCACTGATATTCAGGAAACCCAAATGCTAACTTCATCACCTGGGCTTCTGATGCCTTTCCTCATTTCTCGTGCAGACTCCCTCCAAGCTTATCAGTCCTGCCTGAGACAGAGCAAGGAGCTGTAGTGAGGCTAATGCAAACTTTTCTTGATTAGCCGCACTAAAGCCACCTCAAATCTCTTGCATTGCAGCCTTTGACCTGAGCTCTGGAAAGCAGATACACAAAGAAAACAGGAAAGGAAGGGACAACATTTATCCTTAAAAATAGAACACAAGAGGTTTGCCCCCTTTGCTGTGCTCCTTCTTCTGCCATTCCTCGTTAGCACAGTTACTAGTGGACAGAGTCCTGCTGGTAAAAGCAAGGGCTTCTTCTCAGTGGCCTAGAGGAGCCCACCAGGAGGTAAAGCATCAAAATCAATGTTCACACAGACATATACGGCAGCAAAAAGTCCTGTTCTGTCAATAAATGCTGGGGGAAGCAAAGCTCCCAGAGTTTAACTCCTGGCTTTTCTTATTTGTGTTTGCTCCTGAACGTCTGGGATTTAAGAGATATATGTGGAAGCACAGCACTGACATATAGAAGAAGAAAACAATCAATACTGTGCTTAACCCAATCTGAAGAATACATGGCTCGTTCACTTTTAAGTCTCTTGGTTTAGCTCACACTGTAGGAAAAAGTAGTATTTCATACTAATCTAACACCAGGCCAACAGTGCTGAGAATCGAAACAGTTTCAATCAGAGCTTTTGGAGCTACAGTAGGTGGGGTATTACCTGTGTTAGAGATTTAAAACATATGTTTTCCCCTGTTCTAATAGCAAACATAATGCCAGAAAGCTAGCAATGTGTTTGTAATATAGATCTCACTATAGTTAATACAAAACAAGAGTTAAATCTACGGTTTAGCGAGAAATGAGATAAGTGGAACTCCATATTTGCACACAGGACGATGGGGGAATTGGGCCCCTTTATGTGTATCTGTGTTCTTTACGGTCTAACAACAAGAAAGTCTATGGTATTAACAATACTTCCAAAAATGGAAATATCTAGATCAACAGCAAACCTCTCTGTTACATCTGGAATACTGTTTGCTATCAAAGAGGGATCATGGAGGCCTAGAGGAAGCATCCCAAGTCAGTAACAATCCAGCTACATTAAATAGCACATTTATCCTGATTTTAAGCAAATTCTGAAACTTTCTGTTGCATGTGATTGCAAATTGTCAGTGCAACGGCCATACCTTTTGGAGTACAAAGTGACCTGGATGTATTCAACAGAAATGTAGGATTTAAAGTCACTGATAAAAAGCCTTGAACAAAGGGTAAAACCCAGCTGTGCTACCAACCAATAGAGTGGTCCAAAATTAGGGAGCAAAATCTTTTTCCTCATAAAATAAAATTTAAGTTTTAAATTAGGAGGAACATGTGACTTCTCCCTTTCTTTTGCCCATTGATGTGGAATGGGATAAAGGAGGAGTAAGCAGAAAAAAAGGAATTCTTCTAACTGGAATGAAATTAAAATTTTCAAACAGAAACAAATTTAAATTTATTCGAAACATTTAAAAAATTCAGAAAATCAGGTTGACAATATATGAAACATTTTTCCTCCCAGTTCCCTGAGAGAAATAATTGTATTTGGACAATTTGCATATGAAGATTGTTTCATATAATAAAAAAATTCACCATAACTGAATACCCGAATTTTCAATAAAACACTGGTGTTACAGGTAATTTTCACTGAGTACCATTTATGGTGTGTTAAACATGTGTTCCTTTAATTTTAAAGTCAGCAGAGCTAATCTGGAGTATTTTAACTACATGTATTCTGGTGCAAATAACACATTAAACTTCTATAGGAACATAGTGACTGACTGACTTACTGACTGATGAAAGACTCCATGTCTTATTAATGACTCCAGTCCTATGCATGTGTCCAATCAATTTTCTAAGCATTTCAAAGCTAGATATTTTGTTAGATTCTTCTTTACTTTTCAAGGTCCCTGACTGCTATTTACCACTCCAGGTACTTTCTAAGGTTTCAAACAAACATTTTCCACAAAGCTAAAGCAGTAAAAAGTCAGCAATGACAGAGACTTTTAAAATTATTTAAATCCTTCCCTACTCCATCATGTCAGAAGGCAAATCTTATTTACATAGCATCCTTTGAAGAAATGCAATTACGTCATTAATCAAAAGCAAACCTTGAAGGCAAAACAGCTCAGTAAAATATCCTTTTTTATCCTTCATATTTATAGCTCTCAAGAGAAAGCATGTTGCCTAGGAATATAGTGGACTGATTAAAAAAAAAGTCAAGGAGCAAGTTATCATATTGCCATGGGACTGTGGTTCATTTTACCATGTAAGACATTCCCTTTATAATACATGCCCCTGCAATGAATCTATTCTTTAGGGTATTCTGTTCTCCTCCTTTTCTTTGTGCAGTAACTGTGCCTGACACACAGTGAGTAATTTGAGGTCTATTCCACTGTTGAGTTGTAGGGTATGCTTCTGTTATTAATGTTGCAATTAAAGAGGCCATATGATAATTTAGCAACTACATGATATAATTCTGCATCTGTCATTTTGGGGTTTAGCTGCTGCTAGAAAAAAATACCCTGGACATGTTGTTATTTGTAACATTCACATTATAAAATCTCCTCAAATTTATACATACCTCCTTCTGTTGATTATTTAGAAACAATTCTATAACAAAGGCTCCAGGTGTATAAACTCTGTTCTTGCAGAAAGACAAGCAACAAAAGATAACAGAAGATTTCTTATTGGTGCTGTACAGTATATAGAAGCACTTGGATCATTTTTTAGGAACCAAAGGACCTGAAAGATACACTCGTATTCATTGCTATGGTAACTAATTTTGGTAAAGCTGCTTTACTTTTGCTTTCTTCATCAAACCAGCAGAAGTAAAATATTGCACTAAACTTAGCACAGTCTTCAGCAACATTATTTTTAGTGAACACTACAGGAGCAGCAAGAACAGTTTTAGGAAAGTTTGCCTAGAACAGATGCATATAGTCTATGGAAGTTCCAGTTCTCCTCACAGATGTCTCCCAAAGTTCCCTTCTTTTCCTGTTTTTTAATGGATCCATAACAGTGAAGTCATATGAAATGCAATATGAGAATCATTAATTCAGCCAACTTTTTTTCTCATTATAACAGTATTTTTCAATCATTTTTGTTCAGTTTTGCAGCCAAAAAGCAGGCTGTCTGAAAGCAAGCATGAAGAAAGCATTTACTAAAATGGACATTGACTCTTACACTGCAAGTTAATTTGTTTTCAGCAAACCTTTGGAAAAAGTGTAAGACAAGAGATGCATTGGTTTTGCCTGAGCTTTGCACTGTGCTTATAACAGGTTTCAGTTGTTTGAACAGGTATCTACTTTTGTCGGGTGCTTATAATAGCAAACAGCACAACATCATACTGCTCTATAAAATGAGGCTCATAAACAGGATATAATAGTAATGTGCCCCCTCTGCAGACGTCGAGCACAAGGCTGACACAACACTTCAGAACTCCATTCCCTGGCAGTGCTTTCCAGGGAGAAGGGAATATTGAGGTTGCCTTAGACAAGTTTTTTGTGATCCTAACATTTGCTGGATGCCATTTCTTGGAGATTTCAAGAAGCAGCTGCAAGCAAAAACAGTGCTCTGCTCTGCTTCTTGAGATCCTGAGGCTAGTACACAGGTACAAAGCTCATATCAGCAGATAGGTATTTAAACTTCCCAGGTTTTAGACATCTTGAGGATCAAATGGCCAACTTTGCACCATTTCCAGAAGAATGTCAATCCCTCTTTACCTGCTACACACTACAAGGTGACTGGCAAGAAAGGTTGATAAAATACTTCTCCATATCTGTCTGTGAAAGTTATTTTGGCTGAGCACACAGCTCCTCCTCCCTCCACAGCTGCAAATGCAGTGGAGTGTGTGTACACATGTGTGTTTGTGTGTGTGTGTGTGTGTGTGTGTGATAATGATGAAGACCATAGCTCCCCAAAACAGACTGCCCCCATGGAAAGGCTTACTTGGGTTGAGGCTCCCTATTGAGCACGCAGCAGTAATTTGCAGAGTGCTTCAGGACCTCTGCATTGTGGGTAATTCAATTTCTCATAATATAACTCTGCCAGCTCAGTGTGTCTCCTGTAGAGTGATAATAAGACTTGACAGTGTCCGAAAGGGCACAAGACTTTTAGCTGTATCATCAGAGCCAAACGCAGGCGTTTTGACCAGAACAGCTATTCCTGGCCTCTCACACAGTTGCCACTCCCTGCTGTGCTGGCTTTCAGCAGGGCACAACAAAAAGAGGCAACTGAGGGCTATTAGCCTTCTCAATCTCTTCTTTAATATCAGCGTACATTTACAGATAGCTGCTAGGTCTTTTTAAGTAGATATTATGTTTTCCACTGACATATCCAGTATTTGACAGAGCTGTTGAAATTGAAACCACACCACTGGCATTTTTTTGTGTTTCAGGTCTGAAGCATGTTTGTAATACACAGTCCACTTCTGTTAAGGTAACATCTTGGAAAGGCAATAAAAATGTATGATTCTTCCAGACTGTGGTTCTGTGGATTTCTGTCTTTCATGGATGCCTGCAAGTAGCATTTCAGTAGACAGTAGGTGACAAGAGTACAGCATCTTTCACAAAATTGAAAGGACAAGTATGGACTTTGAACTCAGCCACTGTGAGACAGCTGTTGCTAATGAAAGATGCTGTGCTTAGGCTTGACTGTCATGAGAGCATTTTCACCACCCCGTTTCTTCTTGCAGTGGTATTTCATTACCTCATTTCATACCATTCAAAGCAGGATGTAGTTGCAGGGCACTATCATATCCTTCAGGCATCCTACACTCCCACGTCACTCTGTATGCCAGAAAGTCAAATCACTGTTAGAAACCAAAAGGGAAATCAGAAGACCAGGCTTATAATGTGCTAAGACTACTTTGATGCTGAACAATGTTCAGATGCTCTTCTAGCAATACTTACCTCTGACACCAATGCTTTGCTTTGAACTGGGGTTGAATGGCCATAACTCTGTGCTCTCTGTTTCTCAGATGGTGCCGTCAATCAAGGTACCCAACATTCACATCCTAAGTTAACACTGGAAGTTCCTGTAAGATAACCTTTAGATTGAGGGGAATTTTTAAATCTGGTTTTACCAGACCCTCATCCCCCATATAAAATCTGTTCATCACCTTTAGCTGTGTAAGAGAATCCTGCTATTTTCACCAAACCCACATTTTGGTTTTGTCTCTGCTCCTACAACTTTTTTTTTTTTTTTTTTTTTTTAATGCTCGTCTGTTTTTGACAGTGATGTTGTCAGTGGCTTAGCAAAAACCCTTGGGCACCATTCAAGGCCATACTATGTGTTACAGGTAGCAGGGATGATCTCCTCTCTCAGCTGCAGCAGATCTTCTATGAGGAAGCTTTGCAGCTTCGATAAGGCTGCCTGTATACCATATGCCTCTTCTTTGGTGAAGTTCAGACACGGTTCTTTTAACACTAATGTCTACTGACTTTATTTTACCTCCTTTTGGTGTTGCAGGAACCTGAAGCTACATTCTCTGTTCCTCAGACCTTTCATTTTTCATTTGCTCTGTAGCTGTGATATCCAAGCCCAGCACAGGCCACCAGGCAGAACAGACCAATACCTCCAGCTTGTTCATTCTTTAGTCTGACACGAGGGAATAAAACAAAGTGGCAGAGCTCTGATAAGTACATTCACTGCATCTTCAAAAGACTCTTCCTGGCAAGCAGTGCTGTATCTTAAAGAAGGGAAGGGGGATGTGGGAAGACATTGGTAGCCTTCATTAAAATGTAGCGGGAGAAAGTCCTCCTTGTTAGCAGATTGCCAATGTTCGCATGGCTGAGCTTCATGGAAGATATTTCACCTACAGGTCTTATGCATCAAGCAACAGAGACAGCATATGTAGTGCAAGACAGTTGTGTTCAGCTTTAGTGCTTTGGAAGCACATTTATCAGGAATACTTGTCTGTTTGGCAAGAGAAACACTCCAGTGAATAAAGCACCAGCCAAAACAAAACAAAACAAAACAAAACATTAGAAACCTAAAGTAAAAAATATGATTAGTGAAGTGTTTAAGGAATAAACAATGACTATGTTTGAAACTGGAGTAACTGCTGATGCCCCTCTGGTCTAATGAGAAATATACACATGTTGTTAGAAAATTTTTGTATGAGTTAGTACTAACGGATTAGAAAATGTCTTCTAAAAGGCAAAGTACTGTGTGAATAAACATATAATTATATTGTGAGTGAGGTGTTGAGGATTTCTTGGCTGAGCGAGGGCATGTGAGCAATCCAGCCTTTAGCTGGGAACGAAGCATAAGTTTACAAAGTGCTGAAGCGGACAAGGACACTGTGTCCTTCTACGCTGAGAAAAGGAAGATAAGAAGAGCCTCACAAACAACTCCTGGATGCTGAAGAATGAGATAAGTAACCGCTGGATGCCTTGTGAAGAAGCTTGAGCAGCCAACAGAGGATAAGATAGCACCGCATGAAACGGGGTATTGTACCAATTAGAGTACTGTATAAGGTGCGTGCATAAGCGCATAAGGTATATAACTGTGCTAAAAGTTGTAGTAAATGGGCTTCACTTGATCACATTGGTCTGTGTGTGATGTCCCCTGTGGATCCTCCGCCGCAGTGAGGGAAAGACTAATTCTATGTAAAAAGAGAAAGTAGAGTAAAATAAGCACCATTGCCCTAACTCTTACTGTTACATGTTCTTATATCTTCTTACCTTTCCTTCTGAAAATAATTTTGAATCATATTGCACCGCTTTCAAGAATCTATTATGAAAACACACTTATTTTGAGAACTGAACTTGTAATTTTATCAAAAAAATAACTGCAGTGACAGTTAAAGAAGGCAATTTTCCTGAAAAGCACATTGACCTGCTTTCATCAAACTGCTGTCCTTTGGTTAGCTACTAGTGTTTTAGCCACATCTATATCCCCTCTTTTATGTTTTCACATGAGATTTGTGTATATCATACCTACTAGCTTTGACTGTGTTGGCTGGGGGGAGACTTTCTGTTAAAAGCTAGCTCATCCTGCAAAATCTGTGGGCCTGAGTGGAGAGATCAGCTGAGAAGGCTGCTGTAGGTTCGGAAACTATGCTCAGAACAGGAATCGGATGCTTGCTCCCAGGACTCTTTCTCCACACTAGTGCAAGGAATCATTAGTGCAAAATGCATAAAGAGTGATGGGAAAAAATTATCGGTGCACCAGCAAGGCCATCCTGTCAAGTGCACTGCAGAACTGCTTGGTGTCCTAGAGCTCTGTCTGGACTCAGGTGTGCACCTAAATTTGTTCTTTCCAGGGAGCAACATTTACTGCAGAAGCGAATCCATGTGACAGGAGGAGCAAAGTATCTCATTTATCAGCCAATCACTAGCATGTTTCTTCATCCGCTTTGGAAAGCAACGCAAGAAAGTAGGTGCTGATCATACCATACAGTTTCAGCTGTGACTCCTTTTCAGAATAAACTGTGCTTGGGTAATAAGGTATGAAATTCACAACAGTGGACGGCACTAAATACTGTGGTTAAAATTCTGAATTTGCCCTAGGCCAGTAAAAAAAAAAAAAAGGTCTTGACTTTAATGAATCTGGATTTCTGCACCAATTTCAGAATACTGGGACGGGGGGGTGGGGAAGAAAGATGTTCCACTGAATGGTACTGGTCTTCCTTGAAAATGTCTCTGTTTAATTAAGATGTCCCGCCAAACACTGTGAAGTGTGGAATTCAGTCAGCTGCCTTAAAATGGAACAAAATGCAGCATGAAACAACCACATAGAGTCAGCTGGTGATTTCAGCTTGGAAGAAAAATGACAGGGGCAGTAATTTGTGTAAAGCAAGCTGCCACTACAGCTGGAATTTAACAGTCAGGAGCCACAGGCGACCCAAGCAACCCAAGGGCATGGAGATTTAGGGAATACATTCCTTGGAGCTAAAATTATCATTCTGTAATTATTTTCTGGGGCTGTACTCTCAGATAGCCATGTTGTCAGATATGTAGTAAATAAGCAATATTCACATCCATGTGTGTCTTTGTACCTCTTTATAGATGCATGTGGGCTACAGCAGCTAAAACTGTTCCTTTCTGAATATTACATTAGCCTTTTGCCTGAGAATGTAAACTGTCTTGTTTTCCTTAAATTTAACCTGCCTTTCATTGAATTTGTGTACTGGATTTAAAGGTTTTTTTATGGTGTTTTGTAATTTATTGTGGTACCAAGTACAATGAAATTTCAAAGAAATGTGTATTTATTGATCTGCCTACTGTTCAGGTCTCAAATAGGATTAGGTCCCATGGCATTTCTAAATATTAGGCAAACTATCAAATTTAGATTTTCAGAACATTCTTAAAATACTGTAGTATATTTACCAGCTCAAAGTTCTCAATTCTTTCGGTAAGGCCACATCAACATAATAACAAATTCTGAGGAAAAAAAAGCAAGAATATATTTTTCATACTGATAAAATATAAAAGTGATAAATGTAACCTTTTCTAGGCAAAAGTTTACCATGAAAAATTATCAGTTAAAGAAAAATGATCTATAGATTTTAAGCCCCCAGACTTTGGAACAATGCACTTTCTTACAAAAATAGTGCTTATACCGTAATAGGAGGAGGCTGTCATTGATTAACATTATCATAAGCTGTTATGTTAACATTATAACTGAGTAGTGGCATCACTAATTCATCTTCACACTTTTTAGTCTTGCCACAGGTTCATTTTTTACTAAATAAGAATGTGGAAGAATACAATGTTGTATGAAGACAGAAGTATAAATAACCAAGCCAAACCAAAGGAAGGCCAAAATCAATGCCCAGGAAGTAAAAGAATGAAATCCATTTACTTTTTTGAAATCTGTAACAGGTCTGTTAGCAATATATAACATATTGCTAACATAGCAATATATTCATTTTCTTTGGGGTGGGGAAAGGGAAAGAGATGCAAAGAAAATATTCATGAGTTCACTCACCTAGAGACACATCCAGATTAAAAAAGATAAACTTCTCCTGGGAGTTTTAATTAACAAGGCACTGACATTTTACCTTCAAATCAACAAGCTTAGGTTTTCATACTGGAGCCTGACAACCTTTTTATATTTTCTCCCTGTTACACTCATTTAAAGGATCTACCCTTTCTTCAAATAGTTCATGGAGGGGGAATAAAAGGACTATAATGTAAAGGGGGAAAAAGCACCATATTAAACCTCCTACTTTAGAAGCTAAGCTAATAAATATCCCACAGAATGAGAACTCTGATCAGAATTTTGGATTAGACTGTGCTACAGTGTCAGATTTTTTAAACTGAGTCTGCCAATGTAGGGGCCACACCAGGTCACAGCACCAGCACGTTCACAGCTAGAAGTATGCTTCAATCAAGCACAAGCCCAAATGACTAAAGGGAAAAATCTAAATTGATAGTTCTAAAGGTCATGAGAAATAAATTCAGGTTGGGAAGGAAAGTAATCAAAAAGGCTCAGTTCGGAAACATTGTCATTCCTTAGTATAATGAGTCCTTTACAAGAGTAAATAAGGGGAGAAGGATGAAATTAATTGCTAGTTATGTGTTGAGATAGCTGTGGTTTTGGTGCCTCCTAGGATGGCTGTTGGTAGAATGGCTAGCTGTGATTTGGAGGAAGTTGTTATTGGTGATTTTCCTTTTGAATAATCCTTCCCTGGCTTCAGCTACAGAACATGGCCTCTTTGGGGATGTATAACATCAGTATAAATAATTTTGCTGAAGTTGAAAGAGGAACAGTGCCCTTTATTAACCTCCCCCCCCCCCCATTTTTTAGTCACTTGAATATTCATGTGCCTTAGAAAGGGCAGAAAATACAAAAGAGATTGGAAATATTCCCATGTTCACCTCATTCAGATAAGTATCAGTGACTTGTTATATTTCTTAGGTTTAGACCTGTTCTCTTTAGAAAAAAGAGATTGCTTGTCCCTACATAGAAATAAATACCCTCTGGCCCTTCTCATTTTGTTTGATATTGTGCTGTTCTTACTCTGACAAACAGTCTGTTCAAGACTGGGAATAAAATGACCTAAGAAAACCACAAACTATTTTAGCTTCCTGAGAAATGTGGAGATATCACACACTGAGGTGCATGGGTATTTCTTTTTCTCATGCGTCCATTGACAGATCAAATTTATTTGGTTTAGCTATTTTCATTTATTCAGAGGAATGGCTAATGTGGAAAGCGACTGCTGAGAAATGCTTGACAGCATTGAAGTGCTTGATTAGTGGTAAATCTTCAGCTGGTGTAAGCTGGCAAAGCATTAACAAGATAATGGAGCAAGACCAGCTTTTGCCAGTGGAAAGGCCATAATTTCTACAGATAGGAAAGCTTTAAAGTCAGTTGACTCAGGTTTTCCTGCCTGAAGATGGTACCATCTCTCTATACTCTGTAGTACTTTGTACTATACAGTGTGGGTTAATGATTTCAGAGGGCTGCAGCTTCATCTACAGAGAGTACAGAAAGTTTGCTTGAAAGCAACGGCAAGTCCCTGATGAACTGTTTTGAGTGGACACTGGATTACATTTCCAATCTAAGGGACAAAAATGACAATTTAAATAACAAAAAGTGCTTACAATGAGGGACACATCTGCCCTGTTTCTGCATTAAACTCTGGTGGAGAGCAATATAGTATTAATTACAAGTTGCACCATCTTCCTTCTAGGCAGGTATACACAGATGAACCCTCTCCAATGGCATCATAAATTTTTTGACATGTAGCAATAACCTTTAAAAGTGAAAAAAAAAGAGAAACCTGACAAGCCTTTCAAGCTGCACACCATTTACACAAGAACTCTGTAGAATTTACTCTATCTGTGCCATCTGCTTATACTAGTACCTAGAGGGCTATGTTCATCGAAGAAAGGGCAGAGTTGACAGAAAATGGTTTTCTTCATCTCAGAAGAAGATTCATAGAAAATAGCTGGGACTTTTTCAATCTACTATCACACACCTTCTCTTCTTGGATAAGGTCAGAATAAGACCTAATGGAGAAAAAGATGTGACATTTCCTGAGATTCCAATACTTGAAAATTCCCTTTACATGTCAATTTGGAATCAAAATTCAAACACTACTGTGAAGCCTGATTTCTGAAATATTTTGTTGCACGCTCATCAAGAGAAATTCAGTTGACAATGCTTTCACTTATTGTCCTGAATGTCACAAAAGATACTCGGAAGTGCTTGATTACCAGGACATAAACATTGCCATAACAAAGTCCAAATGGAAAAGGGGCAAAACAACATTTTGGGGCATTACCAGTTCACACATTTTGACTGTGTTGAAACAAAATGTCAGAATGATTTGATAATTCCCTGTCACTAACGGACAAAATTTGTATGTTCTTCCCAAATGGATCTGTTTCCAGCAACCCAAATGTCCCATGGGATATCCGCAGTGTGCAGCACAGGGGTAGGTAAGCACAATTCATGGTGCTTCAGAAGCACGTAAGAATTATGGCCATGAGAGCAGAGTACTCTGGCCGGGTTGGTTAGCTTGAAGACAGGGTTAGTTAACCCAGGTAAAGCAGCAGACTAGCCCATTGGCTTGTTGGCCATGTCTCAGACAGCAAAACCAGCTTACCCAGAGCAGGTGTGGATCTGTAGTAGGTCATTCCTCTGCACATCTCAGACCTGCACAGCATGCTCTGTTTCCTGGAACTTGTTTATTCTGGCACCCAAAAAGCCATCTGATTGCCGTGCAGAAAAGAGATTCCTCACCTCAGCTGTACTCACATCCCTAGTGCATTAATTTCTTTCCTTCACTTCCTTGCCCAAGTTTTTTGTCTGTTACCTATGTTGCTTTCATTTTCACAGACAACACAATCTTTTTATTCAGATCCCTCCTAAAACTCACTGTTTTCCATGACTGCAATGGTCACAAACCATGCCTAAGTATCAACATACTTTCTTTCCATGCCACTTCAGAGAGTGGGATTAAGAAAATGGAAAACAGAAAAGGAAAAATAAAGCTACACAAACCTCTATTAATTCCTTCCTCAAACTTTCCCAGGGCATCTGATTTTATCTGTGTGAGTTTTTTTATGATTAATTCTCCTCATGGCAAGAAATGTCTTTACTACAGTTGAATGCAGTCCTGAATATCTCACCCAGGCTTAACAAAATATAGTAGTAATTCTGTAAACAGAGACAGCAGGAATTTTGAAATATCAGCAAGCTCACTGACTCCCAGGATTTTGTTGTTGTCATCAGATATGACAAGACTGGAATGACTTTTTCAAACTAAAAAAAAAAAAAAAAGGAAGGTTACAATCAATCAGGGTTTGCTGTTTTAGTTGTTGGTCACTTCAACACATCACAAGTGTCATTATCTGTAAAAAAAAATGTAAAGATGATGAGGAAAGATGAAAGATATAACTTTGGAAGGCCAATCCAAACTAAATTTAAGGAGAAAAGATTTGAAACTTTTTGTCCAAGAAATTCCTAAAGGACATCAGTAACAATTTCCTAATACAAATGCTGGCAAAGCCAGCAGTATTAAGGTTGTATTTGACCTGCTGCTCACAGACAAGGACAAACTGATGGCAAATGTGGCTGTAGACAATAGTTTGGGTTGCAGTGACCATGAAATTGTTGACTTCAGGATCCAGAGGATGCCTGGGAAGGGGAGCTGCAGACTTAGGAGTCTGAACTTGCAAACTTTGAATTCATTAGTGAATTTCTAAGCAGAATTTCCTGGAAAGTAGCCATGAAGGAGATAGGTGCCTTGGAAAGTTGGATTCATTTTATAAAGAGAACTTACAGAGAGCTCAGGAAAAAACTATCCTGTTGGACAGAAATACTGGGAATTTCAGTGATAGGTCCACTTGTCTAAGTACAGAGCCCCTCAGTGAATTAAGATGCAAAAAAAGAGCATACAAGAAGTAGAAATGAGAACAAGCAGTAAAGGAGGATGTAAAAGCATTGTTGCAGCACTTAAGGACAACATCAGGAAGGCCAGTGCTCAGATGAAGCTAAAAATAGGTAGGGACCTATTGTGTAAGAGGAAGAGATTCCACAGGAGTGTTCAGAACAAAAGTTTGGAGAAGATATTGGTCCACTAACAAATGGGAAAAAACAACCTCATGATGACGGATACAGAAATGACTAAAATATTTAATGCCTTTTTTGCCTCAGTGTTCACAGTCAAAGCCTGCTCCCAAACACCTCATATACCAGTCTAGTCTGGGAAGCAGAGGGGCAGCTGGTAGTGGAGGGCAACATGGCTAGTGATGGTGTAAGGAAGTTGGATGTATTCAAATCCATGGGACCAAGTGGGATCCCACCTAGGGTGCTGAAAGACATGACTAGTACACTGTCTACCATCTCTGAAAAAAATGGCTATTGGGTGAGGTCTCTGATGACTGGGAGAAAGGTAACAATATGCCCATCTTTAAGAAAAATGAGAAGCCAGAAAACTATAGACTGATCAGCCTTACCCCCAGCCCTGCAAACACATACATAGAGGACAAAAAGGTAATCAGAAATGGTCAGGGTGGGTTTGCCAAAAGCAAATGATGGTTGGTCAGCCTGATTGCCTTCTGTAATGAAATGGCTAGCTCTGTGGACACAGAAAGAGTGGTGCATGCCATATGGCTCAACTTTCATAATGCTTTTGACATTGTCTCCGACAGCCTCCTGAGCAGGAAGCCAAGTAATCTTGGGCTAGTCAGACTGCTAGATGGGCTGCAAACTTGGCTGGACCAATAAGTACAAAGAGGGCAACATCCATTTGGTGGCTGGTGACAAGCAATCTACTTCAGACATCAAAACTGGGGCCACTGTTGTTCAATATATTTGTTGATGATGTATATGAGGAAACAGAAAGGAGGTCCCAGAAAACGCCATCCTTATGAGAGGGTGTGGCTGACACCCCAAAGCACAGAGCTTCAGCCCAGAGGGACCTTGCAAGGCAACAGAACCTCACAAAGCTGTTCTGTCATTATGTGATTGCACTTATACATTGATTTTTGTAATGCTAGGAATCTGATTTACTGTTGTATTATTTTAATTGTGCTGGAATATGTTACCAACTTTAATATAAGGGATCATTTCATTTGTTGTTCTCTTTCCATCTTAGCTTGTAATTTGGCTTTATCAAAAATTTGTCACCCTTTAACAATTTCTTGACAAAAATTAGACAGTCCTTTCTGAGTTTTCATGTATTTGTTTTTGCACCAAATTATGTTTTGTGAGTCTGTTTTTTCTTGGTTGTAGTACCATCATGAAAAATAGCATTTTCAAATTCTACACATCAAGCTTGCTCTTTTCAGAAACACCCAGTTTAGTCTGTCTTTTCATGTAGCTGTCTATTGGCACACATCTAATTGGCTCCCAGTTTGTCAAGGTGAACTTTTACAATGTCAAACTAATTTCTGAAAATGTGTATTGTTTCCTTTAACAGTCTCTGCAGGCTGAAGAGACTGCAGTGAATTCTGTATCAGCTGCCAACATTTTTCTGCATAAAAGAATAATCAACAAGTTCAATAGTTTGAATGGATTGGTTTCCTGACCACATTAACTTGCTTTGTGGCTTGAAGACAGCAAAGCATTTAAGCGTGTGTATAAATTTAAACGTATAAGAAGACTCATGCAGTAAGAGCTCTAATCACATACTTATATGTTTTGCCTTTATGCCTTTAACGCCCTTAAGTATGCTCCGTGAGCAAAGAAACAAGTCTAGGATTAAAAGTAACCAGATATATGGGAGATGATAAAAACATTAACAAACAAACACTGTACAGAGTTTTTAAATGTTCTGTTATCAGCTGTGGACAGGGTTCCCTAATTTTCTTTCAGCACACCTCTAAGACTGAAAGTTTCTCTTCGAGTAGCATACCATGTCTGAAGCATTAATTTCAGTGTCACCATCAATTACAGGATGTTACCCAAAGTGTTTTGCTATCACTATCATGCTCTAATTAGGTCTCTCAATCCACCTTCTTGTTTTTATGTTATAAATTATAACAACCAACTTTTAATGGATTTTCAATGGTTTTATCACAGATTTCTTGGAAAACATTAATCTCACTCAAACCATTAAGGAATTTCTTTCATGTCAGTTTCAATCAATTCCTTTTCACCCTTGTTACAGGATCAAACCCACCTTGCCTGTACCTTATTTTACAACAGCTGTAACTGATGACATTTTTAAACCTCTGAGAAGAGCAGTCATTATTCTTCAGATCTTTGTACCCTCAAAGAGTTTTCTCGGTTATGGTTTTTGTTATAAATGCCATTTCTACTTCCTCCTGGTGCTGGTTCAAATATTGTGAAATAAAGTTGCTCAAGAGGAGCCCAGCCTAACATATGCAGTCAAGAGGAATTAATCAGATCGTGAAATAAACTGGTATAAAGAAAAAAAAAATGCCATTTTGCTTCTGTAATTATACTCTGTTTTCTGGTAGAGGGACTAGCCTTTCTTCTTCGTATTTGAAATGTCTAAATCACATGTCTGTCTGTGCACATGCAGAGAAACACAGAGAAAGACTGTGAAATTTAAAGATGCAACTTACTTCTCTCATGACATAAGCATTTATGTCATCACTGAATGTCTTTTACTATTTCAAAATTTTAAGAAAACACTCCAGGGAAAATCTTCACAGAAGCCAAAACTTTATGTGGATCTAAATAGCACCAGAATCTTATCTCAAGCATAAAACTATATTTTACATGAAATGTACAGACAGCATATCAACAGTAGCATTGACTTACTGGAACTACATTACAGTTTAAAGACATCAAAAAGGTCAAAGAAATTCAGGAGATAACATGGACAGCCTTGCAGGGCAAGCACATTTCTCCCCTTCTGACTAGAAGAAAACTAGGAAATTTCCCTAAAATAATCCTTCACTGCTTCCAACATCAACCTTGGCAGCAACCCTCCAAAATTTATGTACTGTTATCAAAATGGTAATGCTGTCTCTTTAGAAGTTTGTATTTATAATGTCAAAATCCTTGTTAAGAACAAGAAGCAATATATTGAGCAACCTGATCTAGTGGAAGGTATCCCTGCCCATGGCAGGAGAGGTTGGAACTAGATGATCTTTAAGGTCCCTTCCAATCCAAATCATTCTATGATTCTATGATTAAATATTCAGGAATATTGACAAACCATGACAATGAATTTGGTTACCTCCAGGAGAACCTAGGCTATTTGATAGAGTAACGTTTCTTCAGTGGGAGTTCAGTCATATACAGCAAATAGAGCTAGATATTTGAAATACCTTCTTTCCAGTACTCTGCCTTAGCATAAGCAGCATAATGTATATGAAATATGTCTTTCTTGTGCCTGCAAGACAAAACTGAACCCTACTTTTGCTGTTGCAGAAGCATGACACTGAGATACAGTAAATGAACTCAGGAGAGGTGTCTCAAAAATACCTACCTAGAAAGTTTACTTCTTAGATGCTACTAGGATTATAATGGGTATTATTATATACTTGAAGCAGTATAAAAAGGGAGGTATATCTCCTGCCTCACACACCAAATAATCTCAGAAAGGCCCAGGGCTCTACACATATCAAGATGCTGTCACATCAGGATGCCCTGCTTTACCTGTAGTTGCAAAGTAGAGCAGACTGGGAGGACAGAGTGTGCCCTCCTGAGCCGCAGCCTGTGCCTCTGTGGAATTCCTGGGGATTATATAGCCAATAGTCAGATGCAAGAAGCTCCCAGGGAGACTCTTTGGTTGAAAGAGAGAATTTGATAAACATTAGAATATAACACATAGCTAGAGATTATGTAAACTAATGCATATGACATTCCTGCAGCTCTTACTGGAAAACTGAGTTGTTTCCACACTTTAAGAAGCATGCTGAAAAAAACAGATAGGACTCAGAAAACAGACCTGCTGCCCAGTGACACAAAAGTCCAAAATCCCACTTTATTCATCTTTTGAAGGGAGTGATTATGTTATGCCTCAGACTCACCAAATATGGCATGTTCAAAAGCAGAAGTTTCAAGGTAAAAGGCCCAAGGCAGGATGTGGTGTTGTTACTAGAGGACTAGTTGCTGGGTTATCAGGAAATCTGGTAGATTTCCACTGCTCAGAGGGGTAGGTGACACACTTCTATACATAAGCCAAATGGTAGTATTAACTGCAGCGTTAAGATGGAGCCTTTCCTATCAAGCCAGTTTTCAGAATAGTACTGTACTGGATCTCACATTCATCAGCAGCTACAGGATGCGTGCATTTCACCTGCCAGTTCAACTAACAGGATGTGAATATATGTTCTTTCCCCTTACATGCTCACTGTGCATATAACATGATAATTAGCAGCACCACAAAAGCACTGGGAGGTTGTAAGTCTCATTACTTCTGTTGCCAGAGCATACTTTGTGTTTTCAGCAGTAGATATATCTCACCTTCTGGAAGTCCTGACATCTATTTTTACCAGTTAGTGGTGCAGCCCTACTTCTGTAACTGTTGAATAACATGTGTTTATCAACTGACTGCTAGCTCTGCAGACAATTAAAACTAGGACCTGAAAAATATTTCTAATACAATCACAAGCAGCTAGAGAGAGGCTAGAGATACACGATAGCAGAATGTGGCAGAAGAAGATCTATTTAAGTTTTGCAGACAACTCAGCTGAAAAGGATGTACACATGGGTGTTCACTTCAAGGTATGGATTGATCTGTTTTGTGGCAGCATAACAAACCAGCACCTCTCTCAAGCTGTTACCTTGTTCTCTGATTTCGCAGCTTTTGATATTGTTTCTTTTTTCTGTTGTGGGTTTTTTTTTCTCTTTTTTTCCAATGTATAGCCCTAGTAGTTATGGTTGTTAAAAAGAATGTTCACAATTTTGACATTGCAAAGATTTTTATGTGAGTTTTCAGGTATCGCAGAAGAGCACTGATAAGCAAAGCTTAAAGAGCCCAGGGGAACCAGAGGAGGCCATACCACCATTCCTTCACAGTTAGTCCCATGTGTTTCAAGGAACGCCTTACTGGGATAGAAAACAGGGTATTTTGATTTAAGGTTGAGACCATACGTCTGTTTACTTTTTCTTGACTTGGCTTCTGGTTCACTGTAGAACATATTCAACCCTGATTGAAGCCAAAGACAAAATGCTGTTCACTACTGAGCTGGGGTCTTATTACCTGGAAACAGGATAAATCTTTTGCAGTCTGGTGGTTACTGATTTCTTGTCTCTGTGACCTCTTCACAGACTTTTTCTAGCAGTATACCAGAGCAGATGCAGATGTATTCATAACTTTCTTATAAGATGCTGTAGCATTAGATATTCAAGTACTCTCCATGTTCCCTGTTATAAGGCCAAGCGTTGAAGAGCAGCTGAACCTGGATTTCAGAGTTGCCAGACCCGGGACTGTCATGCTGACAAAGCAACCTCAGAGCCATGGAAATGAAGCCTGGACAGACCCCAGACAAAACCAACCACAGTTCTCACCCAGTTTGTCAAAACAGGTTGACTTCCTTGAAACATTCCCCTTTTGATGAATGAGCACTTTCTAGGGAAAATTCCTGACCAGCTCTCACTCACCTCAGTCTTTGTTAGTGCTTTCAGGATCAGTTTGAATGCCAAAAATACTGCTAGAAAAGGAATTTTCTCGTGCCTATTCTAGCAGATTGCCGACTCCCATGGAAATTATCATTTAACAAATCTAACAAAACATGCATCAGGCATGCATGAATCAAAGCCAGTAGGCCTCTTTCTGATTTAAAACTGCATTAGCTCCCCCTTTGAGCTTATGTAGGATATAGAACTTGGATGGATGAAATATAAAAAGTATCAACCATTCTTTTTGCCCAGAATTTGAGCTGTTAAAGAAACTGTGTTCTAACTTTAGCTGTAAATCACGTTTGCCTATTTCCAAGCATGTGCTTGTTCAAGGCACAGATGATGCACAGAAACACATCTTTTCTTTTACAATGCACATTGTCTTGAAACATGGCTGCATAGGATATTTT
Organism: Buteo buteo; assembly: GCF_964188355.1. Classification (NCBI taxonomy): domain Eukaryota; kingdom Metazoa; phylum Chordata; class Aves; order Accipitriformes; family Accipitridae; genus Buteo; species Buteo buteo. The sequence goes on along the minus strand of NC_134173.1, from coordinate 23,304,705 downwards.
AATTAATGTTTTTCACTCTCTTTTTTTAACCCTTCATGACATGCTGAATTCCAGCAACTGAGAAAACAAATTAAACTGAAGCTGAATGAATTTCCTCTTACTGAAGATTGTCTTATTAAACTGTAGTCATGAAGTTGTTGAATAGGATGAATTATTATTCTGTTCAGAAAATCAAGTGCATTTGGTACATTGTAACCAAGGCCAACAGTTTGTGCTGAGGATGATAAAGTCATAAGATGATATAAACATTAAAATTTCAGTTTTGCCATGCATAGGGGAATTTTAAAGACATGCTTATTTTGCTATGCTGTTGTGTTTTTCCTTGAATATTTGGAAAAAGCATGGAAATAAACAGAAAGACTAACTTCTGATTTGAATGGAAATTGGAAGAGCAGAATCCTGGCTAAACCTCTTCTCAGTCAGGCTTTTGCTATCCCTGAGCTGAAGGTGAAAGATGGAAATTATTTAATGTAGCATTTCAAAATATGCCTTATATACAACCTGACATCCAGTGCAAACCAAAGCTAGGTGTCTGTTGAGATTTTTTTCCTTTCTCACAAGATAACACTGCAAAGGCCTTCCCTAAAGTGAAAGGTAATAAACATATACATATATATATCACTGTCCTGGTTTCAGCTGGGATAGAGTTAACTGTCTTCCTAGTAGCTGGTTGTGATGGGTTGACCCTGGCTGGATGCCAGGTGCCCACCAAAGCCATTTTATCACTCCCCCATCCTCAACTGGACAGGGGAGAGAAAAATATAACAAAAAGCTTGTGGGTTGAGATAAGGACAGGAGAGATCATTCACCAATTACCGTCACAGGCAAAACAGACTCAGCTTGGGAAAATTAGCTCAATTTATTACAAATCAACCAGAGTAAGGCAATGAGAAATAAAACGAAATCTCAGAACACCTTCCCTCCACTCCTCCCTTCTTCCCGGGCACAACTTCACTCCCGGATTTCTTCACCAAGCCCCCCCAGTGGCACAAGGGGGACAGGGATGTGATTTACAGTCCTCACACGTTATTTTCTGCTACTTCAATCCTCCTCAGGGGGAGGGCTCATCACACTCTTCTCCTGCTCCAGCGTGGGGTCCCACCCACGGGAGACAGTCCTCCACGAACTTCTCCAACATGGGCCATTCCCACGGGCTGCAGTTCTTCACGAACTGCTCCAGCATGGGTCCCTTCCACATTGTGCAGTTCTTCAAAGCCTTGGCAAACATGTAACACAACAAATTCTAACTGTCACCCTTGAAAACAAATGCCAGGTGTTCCGAGCTGTTCCCACAGGAGGCAATGAAACTCCAAGGTGAAACTCCAAACTTCAAGGGTCTTTCTCCTTTAGTAGTAGTAGTGAGATACAGCACTGAAAATGAATGGCAATATCCAGACACTGAGCATGTCAGGAAGAGAAAAAAAATGAGACTTTATGCAGAATTTTGAGGGTAAAAAAGTTTTCCTTTTAAAAGGGAAATTATATGGCAATGTTGCCCAAAATGACTGGATTTAATGAAAAAGCCAGAGAAATTTTAGTTTTCTGGAAACCCTTTTTTCCTAGGCAATAAGTGCCTATGTATCCTTCGCAGACATGTCCATTAGCTTGAGAAATGCTTGTTTCTACTTTTTTCACCTTTGACAGATCTTCAGTGGCTGTAATAAGAAAGAATTGATGAATATATATTATATGTATACAAACATAGGTTGAAAAATGTTAATCTTATTACAGTCTCAGAAAAGCTTATCATATTCACTGCTATCAAAAAGGAAAGAAGTGCACACAAGAATAGATATTTCATTTTTCTCTTGCACATGTATTTAAAATAAAATACAGAATGCTAATGTGTACTTTAAATAATGATTATTACAAAAACATGAGCTAAAGTTTTGGAGAGGGTTTTTTGTTAGGTTTTGGGGTTTTTTTTCATGAAGGTATTCAATTTATTGAACTAAAAAGGAAGAAATTAGATTGTTAAGTAAATGAGATACTTTCCTACAAGGCTGTGACTTCAAGTGCAAAGAATCATGAACTCATAGAGGCTGCTCTAAACATAAGAAACAATCACTGGGGGGTGGGGTAGGGGAGTGTCCTGGTTTCAGCTGGGATAGAGTTAACTGTCTTCCTAGTAGCTGGTACAGTGCTATGTTTTGAGTTCAGTATGCAAAGAATGTTGATAACACCGATGTTTTCAATTGTTGCTAAGTAGTGTTTAGACTAAAGTCAAGGATTTTTTCAGCTTCTCATGCCCAGCCAGCGAGAAAGCTGGAGGGGCACAAGAAGTTGGCACAGGACACAGCCAGGGCAGCTGACCCAAAGTGGCCAACAGGGTATTCCATACCATGTGACGTCACATCTAGTGTATAAACTGGGGGGAAGGGGGGTGGGGGGAATCACTGCTTGGGGACTAGCTGGGTGTTGATCGGCGGGTGGTGAGCAATTGCCCTGCGCATCATTTGTACATTCCAATCCTTTCATTATTGCTGTTGTCATTTTATTAGTGTTATCATTATCATTATTAGTTTCTTCTTTTCTGTTCTATTAAACTGTTCTTATCTCAACCCATGAGTTTTACTTCTCTTCCCGATTTTCTCCCCCATCCCACTGGATGGGGGGGAGTGAGTGAGTGAGCGGCTGCGTGGTGTTTAGTTGCTGGCTGGGATTAAACCATGACAGTCCATTTTGGCACCCAACGTGAGGCCCGAAAGGTTGAGATAACGACAAACCTGACCAGAGCTTGTTAAAACAAATTTGTTATAAGCATTCATTATATTGGCCTAATAGTCACTGGTCACTACGTTGATTTATGTGTTCTTAGAGTTGTTGCTCTGGTTTTTAAAGTTCTGTTATGTATCACCTCGCTTGCTGTATGTAGTCCCTCTTCTGCTGCTTATTATCCATGGGAGGTGGATTAAGGTTTTCGCTTTGATGTATTGTATAACACCAGTTTATGGTATGATAAAGTTGTCGGCTGTAGGATTAATCCGGTACTTGCACTCAGCATTGTCACTTTTACATTCTGGGAGCCATGTGTGGGAAACTATTAATAATTACACCATTTACCTTTCCTCCTTGGAAAACCAGTCTATGGGTGGGGTACCTTTCTTCCCCTCTCCTTTCTCCTTCAGTCCAGTTACAACAGTGTTTGAGAATTTTGAAAAATTTGAATACCCTTGGGATGTTGGGACCAGCATGGTCCTAGCCCTACTGCTAGGAATTAGCATACTTCTGAATGTGGTTCAGCTCTTGTTTAAGGTTAAACAACTATTTAAGAAAATCACCCAGAGATCTGCCCCAAGGCTGGATAATTATGAGTGACAGGGTGTGTGGGGTAGTATGGGCAAGTACCTAGAAAAGTGGGCACCTCCAATGTTTTGGAAATTCACCCCTGAACAAGTGCAGGATCCAGAAGAACTAGTAAAATATTTGGAAAAGGTGTGCTGTCACCCTGGCAGCTCCAGAGAGATACAAATCACTGCAATGTGCTGGGGCCTGGCCCACATCTATTGAGCCCTGTTCGACACCACTCAGTACCCTCAAGGGGAAGAGAAGGTCTCTGGACCTAACAACAAAACGATGAGCACTGCGGTCACTCAAACCTCGGCAACGGGCACTGTGGCCCTCCAGCCCCAGCGACAAGCACTGTGGCTACCCAAACCTCAGCAACAGGCACTGCAGCCCCTCCAGCCTTGGCAACAAGCACAGCAGCTACCCAAACCTTGGCAACAGATACTCCGGTTATCCAAGACCCAGCAAGCTGTACTGCAACCAGCGGACCAACCTGCACCAGTATCATTTGCCCCTGTACAGAAAAAGAAATATACCAAAAAAAATCAGTTCGCTTAGCGAAGGATGAAGGTGAACCAGGGTCATCATGGAAACAGGAGGAAGAGGCAGAACCAGAGGTAATAACCCGGTCCCTGTCCTTGAGTGAGCTGTGGGAGATGCGAAAAGATTTTGGCTGCCATATAGGTGAGCATATTATCACCTGGCTCCACCAATGCTGGGACAATGGCTAATAGCTTGGAATTAGAAGGTAGGGAAGCCAAGCAGTTGGGATCACTTGCCAGGGAAGGTGGCATTGACAAGGCAATTGGAAAAGGGACACAAGCCATCAGCCTCCGGAGGTGACTCCTGTCAATTGTTAAGGAAAGGTACCCCTTTAAGGAAGATGTTATATGTTAATCAAGCAAGTGGACAACCATGGAAAGAGTTATCCAATATCTGAGGGAATTAGCTGTGCTAAAGATGATTCATCATGACCCGGACAACCCACAATTACCCAAAGATCCAGACAAAGTCCAATGCACACGACCCATGTGGCGGAAGTTTGTACAGAGCACACCATCGTCCCATACCAACTCACTGTCAATGATGACCTGGAAAGACGAAGAGGCACTGACAGTGGATGAAGTGGCTCGCCAAGTCTGTCAATACAAAGAAAATCTTTCCTCCTCACTACAAGCCTGCATTTCAGCTGTGGAGAAGCTGTCCGAGGATTTCCAACAATTCAAAGAGGATATGTCCTATTCCCCACCTGTAAGGACCAAAGTCTCAGCTATTAGGAGTGAGCGCTCCTCTGCCCAAGACAGAGAATATAGAAGGTACGCACCGTGAGGTGCCCTGTGGTTTTACCTATGTGATCATGGAAAGGACATGAGGAAATGGGATGGAAAACCTACCTTGGTCCTAAATGCACGGGTACGTGAGCTGAGAGGAAAAACCACCACAAAAGGGGATTCTACCAGGAAAAATGCCACTCCAGTTTCCAGAGTAGAAGGGCTGATGGTATTTCTGATCCTCTTGAAGGGAATACTGAGCCAATTTTACGAGAAGTGAATACTGGATACTCTGACCAGAATTAGAGGGGCCCTGCCTCCAGCCAGGTGGAGGAAAGGGATAACCGTTTCTATTGGACTGTGTGGATTCGATGGCCTGGCACGTCAGACCCACAGGAGTATAAGGCTCTAGTAGGCACCGGTGCACGGTGCACTCTAATGCCATCAAGTTATAAAGGGGCAGAATCCATTTGTATTTCTGGTGTGAAAGGGGGATCCCAAGAGTTAACTGTATTGGAAGCTGAAGTAAGCCTAACTGGAAATGAATGGCAGAAACACTCCATTGTGACTGGTCCAGAGGCTCCATGTATCCTTGGCATAGACTATCTCAGGAGGGGGTATTTCAAGGACCCAAAAGGGGTATCAATGGGCTTTTGGTACAGCTGCCTTGGAGATGGAGGGCACTGAACAGCTGTCTACCCTGCCTGGTCTCTCTCAAGACCCTTTGATTGTGGGGCTGCTGAAGGTTGAAGAACAACAAGTGCCAATTGCTACCATGACGGTGCACCGGCAGCAATATCACACCAACTGAGACTCCCTGATTCCCATCCACAAGTTGATTCGCCAACTGGAGAGCCAAGGAGTGATCAGCAAAACTCGTTTACCCTTTAATAGTCCCATATGGCCAGTGCAAAAGTCTAATGGGGAGTGGAGGCTGAATGAAGTTACGCCACTGCTGAGTGTTGCCGTTCCAGATATACTAGAACTTCAATACGAACTAGAGTCAAAGGCAGCCAAGTGGTATGCCACAATTGACATTGCTAACGCGTTTTTCTCCATTCCTTTGGTAGCAGAGTGTCGTCCACAATTTGCCTTTACTTGGAGGGGTGTCCAGCACACTTGGAATCGATTGCCCCAGGGGTGGAAACACAGCCCCACCATTTGCCATGGACTAATCCAGACTGCACTGGAAAAAGGTGAAGCTCCGGAAAACCTGCAATACATCGATTACATCATCATATGGGGTAACATGGCAGAAGAAGTCTTTGAGAAAGGGAAGAAAATAATCCAAATCCTTCTGAAAGCTGGTTTTGCCATAAAAGAAAGTTAAGGTCAAGGGACCTGCACAGGAGATCCAGTTCTTAGGAATAAAGTGGCAAGATGGACGTCGTCAGATCCCTATGGACGTGATCAACAAAATAGCAGCTATGTCTCCACTAACTAATAAAAAGGAAACACAGGCCTTCTTAGGTGTTGTGGGCTTTTGGAGAATGCATATTCCAAATTACAGTCAAATTGTAAGACCTCTCTATCAAGTGACCCAGAAGAAGAATGATTTTAAATGGGGGCCTGAACAACAACAAGCCTTTGAACAAATTAAAAGGGAGATTGTTCATGCAGTAGCTCTTGGGCCAGTCCGGGCAGGACAAGATGTTAAAAATGTGCTCTATACTGCAGCTGGATAGAATGGCCCTACCTGAAGCCTCTGGCAGAAAGCACCTGGGGAGACCCGAGGCCGACCCTTGGGGTTTTGGAGTCGAGGATATCAAGGATCCGAGGCTCGCTATACTCCAACTGAAAAAGAGATATTGGCAGCATGTGAAGGAGTTTGAGCTGCCTCAGAAGTGGTTGGTACTGAAACACAGCTCCTCTTAGCACCCCAACTGCCAGTGCTGGGCTGGATGTTCAAAGGGAGGGTCTCCTCTATACATCACGTGACTGATGCCACGTGGAGTGAGTGGATTGCACTGATCACACAATGGGCTCACATAGGAAACTCCAGTCGCCCAGGAATTTTAGAAGTGATCACGGACTGGCCAGAAGGCAAAGATTTTGGAATGTTGCCAGAGGAGGAGGTGGCACGTGCTGAAGAGGCCCCGCTGTATAATAATAAACTGCCAGAAAATGAGAGGCAATATGCCCTGTTCACTGACGGGTCCTGTTGCATTGTGGGAAAGCATCGGAAGTGGAAAGCTGCTGTATGGAGCCATACACGACAAGTTGCAGAAACTGCTGAAGGAGAAGGTGAATCAAGTCAATTTGCAGAAGTGAAAGCCATCCAGCTAGCGTTAGATATTGCTGGAAGAGAAAAGTAGCCAGTGCTCTATCTCTATACTGACTCATGGATGGTGGCAAATGCCCTGTGGGGGTGGCTACAGCAATGGAAGCAGAGCAACTGGCAGCGCAGAGGTAAACCCATCTGGGCTGCCGCGCTGTGGCAAGATATTGCGTCCAGGCTAGAGAATCTGCTTGTAAAAGTATGTCATGTAGATGCCCATGTACCCAAGGGTTGGGCCACCGAAGAACATCAAAATATTCAACAGGTGGATCAGGCTGCCAAGATTGAAGTGGCTCATGTGGACCTAGACTGGCAACATAAGGGTGAGCTATTTATGGCTCAGTGGGCCCATGGTACCTCAGGCCATCAGGGAACAGATGCAACATATAGATGGGCTCGTGATCAAGGGGTGGACTTGACCATGGACACTATCGCACAGGTTATCCATGAATGTGAATCATGTGCTGCAATTAAGCAAGCCAAGCGGTTAAAACCCCTGTGGTATGGAGGGCAATGGCTGAAATATAAATATGGGGAAGCCTGGCAGATTGACTATATCACGCTCCCACGAACCCGCCAAGGCAAGTGCCATGTGCTTACAATGGTGGAAGCAACCACTGGATGGCTGGAAAACATATCCTGTGTCCCACGCCACTGCCCACTATCCTGGGCCTTGAAGAGTGAGTTTTATGGTGACACAGCACCCCAGAAAGACTCGAGTTGGACAACAGGACTCAATTCTGAAACAACCTCATAGACACCTGGGCCAAAGAGCATGTCATTGAGTGGGTATATCACATACCCTATCATGCACCAGCCTCCAGAAAAACCAAATGATACAATGGACTGTTAAAGACCACATTGAAAGCAATGGGGAGTGGAACTTTCAAACATTGGGATTCACATTTAGCAAAAGCCACCTGGTTAGTCAACACCAGAGGATCTGCCAATTGGGGTGGCCCTGCCCAGTCAGAATTTTTACGTACTGTAGAAGGGGATAAAGACCCTGTAGTGCACATAAAAAATATGTTAGCGAAGACAGTCTGGGTTACTCCTGCCTCAGACAAAGGTAAACCCATTCATGGGATTGCTTATGCTCAAGGGTCTGGGTCCACTTGGTGGGTGATGTGAAAAGATGGGGAAGTCCGATGTGTCCCTCAAGGGGATTTGATTTTAGGTGAGAATAGCCAGAATTAAACTGTACGGTATTAGTTGCTATATAACCCTGCTACTGTATGTTATCATTACTATAATTGTTATATGCTATATCCATAGTACTATAGTAAGAATTACTTAGATCAAGCAAGAAAGAAATGTGATAAAACTGAGCAAAGTGCAGTAGTGATGGAACCAGAACTGACTCCAGCATGCAACAATCCAATGGTGCACACCATCCTCCTGCTGCGTCCAATGTCACCTGCTCGTCACACCACACTGAAGCCCAATTCTGCTCTACCAACTGAGAGGACTTTGCACTATCCCTCCTGCCCGGAAAGACAGGTATGACAGATGGAGCCCAGAGTCAGAAACTAAATGAACTCAACAAACATTTTATGAACATAACCCATAAACTAAAGGAATGATATCTCTCTGTGTGTATACATATATATATCATTGTTCATATGTCTTAAGGGGATGGAAAGGTGACGATGATTGATCAGGATGTAACTAAAGGTATGAGAACTGAGCATGACGCCAATGGTATAGAATAAGGGGTGGATACTGTCCTGGTTTCAGCTGGGATGGAGTTAACTGTCTTCCTAGTAGCTGGTACAGTGCTATATTTTGAGTTCAGTATGTGAAGAATGTTGATAACACTGATGTTTTCAGTTGTTGCTCAGTAGTGTTTAGACTAAAGTTGGGGGAGCAGCTCGGAACACCTGGCATTTGTTTTCAAGGGTGACTGTTAGAGTTTGTTGTGCTGCATGTTTGCCAAGGCTTTGAAGAACTAGTTTCACAAGGTCAGGTTGGAGGATGGCCTTGTGTAGGCCTGGAAGATGTGGCTGAAGACAGTCACGAGTATGTCTATGGAATGTTTTTATCTTTAACTGTGCTGAGGACTGGCAAACATCCCATCTGGGCCAGATATGCCCTTCTGTGTCAGTAGTATTGGCTGTATGCCGTTAGTTCTTTCTAGGCCTTTGTTGAAACATATATAAGTTTGATCTTTTAGTGAAATAAAGGGAATCTTGCACAGAGAGCTTAAGCACTTGATTGAGTCGCCGCAGATGGTGAGCCCGACATGATCAAGAGAGGAAGACGACGTGATCGAGAGAAGAAGACGACGTGATGGAGAGAAGAAGCCAGCGCGATTAAAGGAAGAAAATGACGTGATTGAGAGAAGAAGAAAAGAGGTGATTCCCCTACACTGCGGAGACCACACAATCTAACGGGGAGAGTTTTGAAGAAGTGGCCACGACTCCGAGAAAATAGGTAACAGCAACACCTGTGGAACGGGTGAGTTGCGAGATTGCAGTAGCATGGGGCAATCAGTTTCTCAGGAGCATAAGCTCTACTTAAATGCTTTGCAGCAGATTTTATGGGGTTCTGGGTATAAAATAACAGAGGGACAAATTGCTTCACTTTTAATATGGGTAGAGGATAATTTTAACTGGTTTTCCACAAAGGGAACTTTTGATAGCAAGGTTTGGGAAAGAGTTGGGGAGCATTTACAAATGCAAAAAACTTTGGCCTTTGGTGTATCAGAAAATTTAATTATGACATGGAGATTTATTTATGCTGCACTGGTGCATTTACAGCCAGCAGTGAAAATCATACCAATACAGCCTGATAACTGCTTTTGAGGAGACAGTCTGTAAGCAGGCCGCTAATGAGCAGGATTCTGATTCTGATAATAATTCTTTTGTATCAGGCAGGGTGGACTCTGAAAAAGAGCTGGATTTATATCCCTCATTACCTCCACCACCGCCTGCACTAACACCGTTAACGCACACATCCCACTGGCAGGCAGACAGGCAGGCAGTGGGCAGGCAGCACAGGCTCTGCGGGATTGCTGACCCTCACCACCGCATACAGGTCCCCACCGCCCCGCCGCTGCCTCCCGCCGCTTTCGCACCCCCTTCACCACCGCCGCCTGCCGCAGCTGCCGCACCTTCGCCGCCGCTGCCTCCCGCGGCCTCTGCGCCTGCCACGACCGCCGCCGTCCCCCACCCTCCCACCCCAATTGCCTGGTACTCCCTCTCCAGGGTTTGCAGAACTTAAACCAAAACCTGGCTTTGCTGCATTGCCTGTATCTCCTTCTCCTACTAATCCCTCTAACTCTGTGTCTCTGTCTAATCCTGTGGCTCCTGCTTTACAGCGGTGCGGAGAAAAAGGTATGGTGCCTTCAGCTCCGTCTTTAACAGACTTTGATACTAAATGTGACAATTCACTTTATGATTTGGGAAAAAATACACATAGCTTGATGCAACGCTGTCGAGAAAAAGCTCTACAGCAAGGTGATACCACATTCACTTTTCCTGTTATATACAAACCTCATAATCCACCACAGCATGATGGTTTACCTTATGAAATGATAAATTACGGAAATCAATTCATGAAAATAGGTTACACAATTATTTTACAATGGTACTAGTGGAAACAATTGGAGGAACTTATACTATGACTCCTTGGGACTGGAAATTGCTTATGAAAATGGTGTTGACTTCTGCTCAGTATTCTGTATGGCAATTAAAATACAACGATTTGTCAGTGGAACAAATTATAGAGAACTTGTCATCAGGGATACTTATAGATCAAAACATGTTACAAGGAACAGGCCCTTACATTACACCTCAGGCACAAGCAGCTTTGCCAAAGCAAGTTTTCGATCAAGCCACTCATATTGTGATCATGGCTTTACGACGTGTACCTGAAACTGGGCAAAGTACCACTTCATTTGCTTCTATACAACAGGGCTCTCAGGAACCGTATGTATCTTTTATTGATCGCCTTCAAGCCGTGATAACATGGCAGGTAGAAAATCAAGAACCTGCAAAAGCATTATTATTTCAATTGGCTTATGAGAATGCAAATACAGACTGTCAGGCTGCACTGAAATCAGTTAGAGGAAGAGCTACTGACGTTGGGCAGTATACTAAGATATGTCAAAACGTAGGGACAGACACTTGTAGGGGTCGGCGTTCGGAAGATCTCGCGTTGTCACGGAAAGTTAGAGGGTTAGTCGCAGCCTTGTGATGTACCTGTAACCCCACCTCCCCTTGTTAGTATAAAAGGAATTAACTGCGCAATAAAAGCCGGAAGTTGGCGCTCACACTGTGTGTGTTATCTGTCTCTTTCCCTGGCCCGGGCCGACCAGTGATCTAAGCGTGGCACCTTGATATGTAGCGAATGCTACATAGTGGTGACCCCGACGTGATCGGTTGCCTAGGCGACGATGGAACTTGCGCAAGTGATTAAGGTGTTGAAAGGGTTGGCTAATGAGGTGGGTGCCCGAGGAACGATTAGGAGGGGCCCCACGGGCGAATGCATCCAATGGGTGCTGCGCCGGGGAGGGATGAGTTCTCCCACAGAAGTTTTTAGTCCCCCAAATTGGGGAGTGGTTCGGGAGATGTTGCTTCAGTCGGCGCTCGAGGGTGAGCACGGCGCTGCGGAACGATTACGAGCTTGGGACATGGTGGAGGGGGTAGTTAAGGTGGGACAAAAGGCTAGGGAGTGCAGGTCGGCGGCGCAAGCTATCCTGTTTGCGGATGAAGCGCCGGTTCGAAAACAACGGGGGATAGTGCCCCCAGAGACGGTGGGACAAGATCAGACGGAGTGGGTGGTTGTGGAGCGGGGCTCGCGGAGCGGTTCCTCTCTGACTGATAGCGTGGACTCAGAGGGTGCGGCGGAGATAGGGGTTTTTTCCGGTGGAGACGGTACCTCCGAGACTGGATGGGCCCTCTCTGCGGCGGGCATGGGAGGTGTTACGGCAGGATCTTCTGAAGGAGTTGCGGGAATGCCTCCTGGACTGGGTTCCCGGCGGGGATGTTAAGGGGGATTTGTACCGTCAGGTGAAGGAATGGGAGGAAAGAACGCCCCCGGAGGGGGAGCTCAAGAAGCTGAGAGAGTTAAAAACTGTAGCAGCGGGGGAACCACCCCCCGGCGAGGGAAACCAGGCGCCCTTGCTGGGAGAGCAGGCGGAGTTTCTGCCTGCCGAGCCTATGCAGGTTGACTCTGTGCCTGCCGAGCCTTTGCCTGTGCAGGCTGAGCCTTTGCCTGTGCAGGCTGAGTTTTTGCCTGCGGCGGCCGAGCCTTTGCCTGTGCAGGCTGAGTTTTTGCCTGTGGCGGCCGAGCCTTTGCCTGCGCAGGCTGCGCCAGTGCCTGCGGCAGCTGAGCCTTTGCTTGTGGCGGCCGAGCCTCTGCCTGCGCAGGCTGCGCCAGTGCCTGCGGCGGCTGAGCCTTTGCCTGTGGCGGCTGAGCCTATACCTGCGGCGGTCGGGCCCGTGCCTGTGCGGGCCGGGCCTACTGAGCCTGTGCTGGCTGCACCTTTGCCTGCGGGGCCTGGCCCTGTTGTGCCTATTCTTGCTGCGCCATCAACTGCGCCATCTGCCGCTCCTGGGCCGGAACGGGTTAATCCTTCGGCTGGGCCCTTCCGAAACTGGCGCGCGGTACCAGCAGCTATAGACTCCGATTATTCCGATGAGGTGAGGATGGATAGTGTGATACGGCAGTCATCAAGAAGCGCGCCACAGAGACAGGCAAGGGAGGGACAGGACACCTTACAGAGGCATTGGAGGGGAGTAAAAAAAAAAAAAAAAAAAAAGAGAGAGAGAGAGGGGGAGAGAGAGAGGCGTTTCACTGGAAAGTCCTTGAGAACTTAAAGAATGCTGTGAGTCAGTGCGGAATCCACTTACTGATAAAGCCAGTAAGTGTATGTAGAACTTGCTTTAGGTAAAAAGTGTGTTAAGCATACTTTGATTAAACATAGCATGAGCGAGGGTATGCCTGTGTACAAACACGTGAAGGGCTCCTGAAATGGGTTCCTAGTCGTATGATTCGTCCTGCCTTAACCTCGTAGTGTTTGAGTTTTCTTACAGATTGCTGTTATCCTGTCCTGGCTTATGACACCTTGGGTATCCGGATGACATCCCTCTCAGAGTCCATCAATACGTGCCTTTATGGGATCCGACTGTCGGAACTCGCGGCCAGGAATCTAGGTGCCTTGGACATTAAGCCTTAACATCAGCACACCAACGATAAGCCTTATAGAGTAATAGAAGTAACTCTTTCCAAGTCTTAACTTTCAATCTACCTCTTGTGTGAATTTCTATAAAGGAGCTTTTTGCTCTGCAGGGTAAATGGGATATTTACGGGTGTTTAAGATAGAGTGTTTTAAAGTAGTTGTAGAGATATGTTTCTACTCATGGCACTTTATATAGTTATTTCTTTGTGTGGACTTGTTCATAACAACAGAAGCCAACTCGTCATGGGGAGGGGAGAGATGTAGGGGTCGGCGTTCGGAAGATCTCGCATTGTCACGGAAAGTTAGAGGGTTAGTCGCAGCCTTGTGATGTACCTGTAACCCCACCTCCCCTTGTTAGTATAAAAGGAATTAACTGCGCAATAAAAGCCGGAAGTTGGCGCTCACACTGTGTGTGTTATCTGTCTCTTTCCCTGGTCCGGGCCGACCAGTGATCTAAGCGTGGCACCTTGATATGTAGCGAATGCTACACACTCATAGAATTAACGTTAGCTGCTGCACTATCACAGCAACTAAATGTTAATCAAGTTACTGTGAAATGCTTTGAGTGTGGAAAATTGGGACATATGGCTAAGTAATGTCCTAAACGACAAAAAACCAAACGTGATAAACCTGTAACTCACTTCTGCCCTCATTGTAGTAAAGGGTATCATTGGGCGAATCAACACAAATCGAAATTTAACAAAGAAGGTAATCTCTTCCAGGGAAACTACAGGAGGGGCGCAAGACCCGGTGCCCTGCAAACCAACACGGTCTGGAATTCAGTGGAGGCACCACTAGCCAACTGGACTGCTACACAAACAGGCAGCACGCAAATGGACTTGGCAACAGCAGCCGACCTCTCAATAAAAGAACAGAGAATTTATATTGTGGGGACTGCAATATTCGGACCTTTGCTTGATGGCATGTTAGGATTAATAATTGGATGATCTAGTGCTATGACACAGGGAATAATTGTATACCCTAGAGTTATTGATTCAGATTATCAAGGGGAAATTAAAATCATGCTAGCTTCAATGCAAATTCCATGTACAATTCCAGCAAACACAAAAATAGCTCAGTTAATATTGCTTCCTTGTTGGGTACCTCAAAACATGCAAAATAATGGAGGTGACAGTAGCTTTGATGGCACCGGGAGTCCTTTTGTATTATGGTCACAGGAAATAACACAGCAACAGCAGATTTTAAAATTGCAAATTGAAGTAGATGGTTTTCAGGATTGCTAGATACCGGAGCAGACGTTTCTATAATATCAAAACAGGGCTGGCCAACTTCGTGGCCATTGCAAGTAGCTCTTTCTACAATTGTTGGTATAGGAGGCACTCGGCAGCCCATGTGAAATGCCAAACTTTTGTCAGTAAAGGGGCCTGAGAAGCATGAAGCATGGATTCGGCCTTATGTACTTGACTCATCTGTAAATTTGTGGGGCAGAGATTTATTGAAGCAATGGTGTATTACCCTAACCACAGTCAATTCAAATTTATCCTAAGGGTCACTGATGTAAAACCCCTGCTCAAACTTACGTGGCTAACCTCTGTGCTTGTTTGGGTTGATCAGTGGCTGTTAAAAGGGGACAAATTGATACAAGCACATACATTAATTCAAGAGCAGTTGCAGCAAGGACACCTTGTCACTTCAACTAGTCCATGGAATACACCGATTTTTGTTATTCCAAAAAAGTCAGGAAAGTGGAGATTATTACAGGATTTACGAGCGATAAATGCAGTATTACAACCTATGGGGATTACCCAGCCGGGAACGCCAAATCCTGCAATGATCCCTAAAGAGTGGGAATTACAAGTAATTGATTTAAAAGATTGCTTCTTCATGATTCCTTTACATCCTGATGATTGTGCACATTTTGCCTTTTCAGTGCCTAGTGTAAATAATGCCGAGCCTATGCAGCGTTATCAGTGGACAGTGCTACCTCGGGGCATGATGAATAGTCCTACTATATGTCAGAGAGTAGTTGCTGCGGCTATTCAACCGAGCCGAGACGCATTTCCAAATGCTATAATACATCATTATATGGATGATATTTTAATTGCAACAGAAACAACACAGTATTTGGAAAGTGTTGTGCAACATCTTGTAAATTCTTTGCATACCTTTGGACTTCAAATTGCTACAGAAAAAATTCAAAAGATGCCACCCTGGAAATATTTAGGGTGGATTCTTACAGAAAGAACAGTACAGCCTCAATCATTAACACTGCAGACAGATATACAACCTCTGAACGATGCTCAAAAATTATTAGGAACAATAAACTGGGTACAACCTATGTTAGGTATAACCACAGAGGAATTAAGTAATCTCTTTAATATTCTGAGAGGTGATCCTGATTTAACATCACCACGGATCTTAACTCCAGCTGCCAAGGAAGAGGTAAATTTTGTTTCACAAAAGATATCTACATTACAAGCCTATAGAAGGGACTTAACTTTACCTATTGATGTGTATGTCATACAAGGTCCAAAACAACCTTTTGCTATTGTAGGGCAACATGATAAAGTCGCTCAGAAAATTTTATATTTGGAATGGCTGTTTCTCTCACACTTTAAAGAAAACTATTACACAGTGTTTAGAAATGATTGTGACTGTGGCACAAAAAGCATGGTCACATACTCAGTGTCTCATTGGTTTTGATCCCGATACCTTGTATCTTCCTTTTTCAAAACAAGATTTTGATTACCTTTTTGTTCAATCACAATCACTGCAAATTGCATTGGCGAACTTCACGAGCAAAATTTCTTTCTCACTGCCTAAATGTAAGTTACTGCAAAACCTTCACACATTAAACATCAAACCACAGACGATAGTATCAGGTACTCCTATTGTTAATGCTCGTACAGTTTTTGTGGATGGCTCTGGAAAAAACTGGATGAGGTGTAGTTGCCTGGCTAGATAATGGAGTATGGCACACATCTGTTGTTCTGTTACAAGGTTCCACACAGCGTGTGGAATTACAGGTTGTTGTACACGCTTTAGCTTTATTTCCATCAGAACCACTCAATATTGTTTCTAATTCAGAATATGTCATATGTGTTGTACAGTGATTACCAGGATCTTACTTAAAGGAGATAAATGATGAAGACTTATTCAACAAATTTTTGGAATTGCAAACTCTTTTAAACAAAAGAGCTTATCCTTTGTTTATTTGTCACATTAGGTTGCACACTGTGCTGCCAGGACCTTTGACTAAAGGCAATGCTGTGTCTGACTCTTTTACTGTTGGCACAGTGCAGTTCCACTCTGCTGTGGCCTCTCGTTCCTTTTTTCACCAAAATGCTGAAGCATTGCAGAAGATGTTTAATTTGACAAAAGCACAGGCTAAAGATATAATTCCTTCTTGTCTAGATTGTCAAAGAGTTGCTTCTGATGCAGTGAGCATTGGAGTTAACCCACGTGGTTTACACTCTAATGCGATTTGGCAAAGTGATGTTACACATGTATCTGCCTTTGGGTCCCTGAAATTTGCGCATGTTTCTATTGATACCTTTTCCTCTTATGCTACTGCTCATTCTGGAGAAAGGGCACGTGATGTACAACGACATTGGTCATGATGCTTTGCAATTATGGGGGTTGCTCGAACCATTAAAACTGACAACGGTCCAGGGTATGTAGCTAAATCTACTCAATTATTTTTCCAACAGTGGCAGGTAACCCATGTGACAGGAATTCCACATTCACCTACTGGACAAGCAATAATTGAGTGTGTACATCATGCTTTAAAGTCCATGTTGCATAATCAAAAAAGGGGGAATATGCCACCACAAGGACAGCTAGATAATGCTATGTTTACTTTGAACTTTTTAAATCACTCACTAGACTTAATGGCCAGCACAGCGATAGATCGGCATTTTAAAACTCCTGATTCTATTTCACACAGACCTAAAGTACTGTACAAAGATCCTTTTAGTGGACCTGGTTGGAATGGACCTGTGAAACTAATCACTTGGGGGTGAGGGTATGCTTGTGTTCTTCTTCCCACAGGAACCAAGTGGATTCCAGCTAAACACGTGAAGCCATACCATGAGCTGGCAAAACCACCCAGACAACCCAATCCCGCAGATGAAGACTCTGAATTTGAAGGAAAGGAGACAAATGAGGAGGAAGCAGCACATCGAGAATGAAAAAGGTATCACATAGGGACATTTGAAGAGAATGCAACAACAAGCTAGCAAGATGATGCAACGTGTATCCTATTCCAAAGAATACCTCTTTTAGCATACCTGGGAATAGTGGCCGGCAGCAGTATTGTAAGAATTCTGATCTTTTTTCTTTGCAGGGTCAGTGTGGCTCAGGTGCAGCATTTTTATTGGGCCCACTGAAGGTGTTTAGCCTAAGCCACAGTGACTGTATAAAAACCCATTCCTTGTATAAGTTTGAACCTGACACAGAATCACAAAGATTCAGTGATGATATGTACTTCACATCCTTATGTTTTTGTAGGAGCCCAGTTTCTACATATCGCTTTACGTAACCATGCTTTTGAAACTAATCTGAATTAACGTTGGTATTTTAGCTGTTTTACTCATAAGAATGTATCTGAACTAAGTCTTACAGTAATCATGCCAATATGATGTCATGCTGAATTGTGGATCCCTGTAAATATGACCAAATCGTGGGAAAGGGATAAAGGATTAAGTCAATTATCAAGGCTTTTAAAGCGGACAATTACTCACCCAAAACAATTTATAGGATGGCTAATTGCCTTTATAATATCAGCTATCATTATTGCAGCTACTGCCGCCATTGCTACCACGGCGCTTGTGAAATCTGTTCAGACTGCTCACATAGTATCTAATGTATTAAAAAATGTTATGGCTGAAATGAATACCCAGGTACAAATTGATCAACAAGACTAGCATGATTGGATGCTTTAAAAGGAGTGGTAATTTGGCTTGGAGTGTATTGGGTTTGTGTGGTAAGGTTTTGGTAGCGGGGGGTTACAGGTGTGGTTTCTGTGGGGGCTGCTGGAGGTTTTCCCCTGTGTCTGACAGAGCCAATGCCGGCTGGCTCTAAGACAGACCTGCCACCGGCCAAAGCCGAGCCCATCAGTGATAGCAGTAGCGCCTCTGTATAAAAAAACAAAACAAAACAAAACCCCGAAAAACCAGCTGGAGAGGGGGAAGAGAAATGCAGTTGCGGAACACACAGAAACAGCAGCTGAAGAGAAGAGTGAGAACATGTAAGAGAAATAACCCTGTAGACACCAAGGTCAGTGAAGAAGGAAGGGGAGGAAATGCTCCAGGCACCGGAGCAGGGACTCCCCTGCAGCCTGTGGTGAAGACCATGGTGAGATGGGTTGTTCCCCTATGGTCTATGGAGGCCCATGGTGGAGCAGATCTCCACCTGCAGCCTGTGGAGGACCCCACACCAGAGCAGGTGTGTGCCCAAAGGAGGCTGTGACCCTGTGGGAAGCCTGTGCTGGAGCAGGATCCTGGCAGGACCTGCAGAACTGTGGAGAGAGAAGCCCACGAAGCGGGTTTTCTGGCAGGACCTATGACCCTGTGGGGGACCCATGCTGGAGCAGTGTGCTCCTAAAGAACTGCACACCGCAGAAAGGACCCATGCTGAAGATCTTTGTGGAGGACTGTCTCCTGTGGGAGAGATCCCACACTGGAACAGGGGAAGAGTGTGATGAGTGCTGCCACTGAGGAGGATGAAGCGACAGAGATAACATGTGATGAACTGACTGCAAACCTCATTTCCCGTTCCCCTGTCCAGCTGTGGAGGAGAGAGTGATAGAATAGATATGGTGGGTGCCTGGTGTCCAGCCAGGATCAACCCATCACATAGAGATAGACAAAGTGCATTATAAAATAGAATGAAATTACATTGCAATTGGGAATTTCAAAAACAAGGGCTCTGTGTAACTCCTTTACAAGGGAATGAAAGTGTATGTGATTGGAATTAGGTGAAGGCACATTTGCAAGGTGCATTTGCTACTAATATTGCAGGAGAGATCTAAGACCTTGCACAGATATTACAAGATCAAATGGGAAATATAGAAAATTAGCAGAATAAGGTCTCTTTCAAAGAATTGTCTAATAGTGTTAAATACTTAAATTCAAAAACATGGTTTGAAGGTTTAAATCTGTGCATCTGAATCTGTATTGCTATTGGAGGATTATTAATCATTTGTGCGTTTGCAGCAATCAGAATCATCTGAGGAGCAGTATGAGGATTGCGTCAGTTCAAAGCTAGAGTCCTCTCTGCTTTCCTCATGAATCTGATGTTCCTAAACAAAAAAGGGGGAGATGTGGGAGCAGCTCGGAACACCTGGCATTTGTTTTCAAGGGTGACTGTTAGAAATTGTTGTGCTGCATGTTTGCCAAGGTCAAGGATTTTTCAACTTCTCATGCCCAGCCAGCGAGAAAGCTGGAGGGGCACAAGAAGTTGGCACAGGACACAGCCAGGGCAGCTGACCCAAACTGGCCAACGTGGTATTCCATACCATGTGATGTCCCATTTAGTATAAGAACTGGGAAGTGGGGGCGGGGAATCGCTGCTCAGGGACTAGCTGGGTGTCGGTTGGCGGGTGGTGAGCAATTGCCCTGCGCATCATTTGTACATTCCAATCCTTTCATTATTGCTGTTGTCATTTTATTAGTGTTATCATTATCATTATTAGTTTCTTCTTTTCTGTTCTATTAAACCGTTCTTATCTCAACCCATGGGTTTTACTTCTTTTCCCAGTTTTCTCCCCCATCCCACTGGATTGGGGGGAGTGAGTGAGTGAGCGGCTGCGTGGTGTTTGTTGCTGGCTAAGGTTAAACCACAACAGGGAACAAATAAGCTTGTTAGCTTAGGGATCTCAGTAATGAAGTCCTCACATGAAGCTAGTGATGAGAGCCTTAGGTTCAAGTGGATGGTCTGAATCAGGTCCAGTGATGAATTAGCTGCTTTACCTGAGAGGTTTTTTACCCAAAAGAAAAATATTGTTTCAAGATCATCTAGTGAACTTCTTTATATTGTAGGATATCAATGTACTTCTACTCACTACCAGTGAGGTCTTCCCAGCCAATACAAGTGCCTGCAGAGCGTTGCAGGGCTTATAGAGGGGTCTGGGCAGGGTGCTGGGAGCATTATATCAGGATCTGCAGCAGACATTTGCAGGATTCATGCCACGTGTTGTGAGGATATGCCAATGTTGTACCCAAACATAAGTTAACTGTGCCTACACTGTGCAGTGGGGAGGTCATGATTTATTTTTTCCTCAAAAGGATATTTAGCTTGCTTTCCAGACAGTCCCCCTAGAAACTCAGAGACCTTCCATGAAAGAAATGCCCCTCTGAGGTTTTGTTCCTAAGCTACTTCAAAGGTTTCTGAGGCTACCATGGCTCAGCATGACACCCAGAGGAACTGGGGCTCAGGGCATGCATGTGCTAAATAGAGTCAAACCAACCAGCTGCCATGCAGACAAATCCCCCATGCAACGTGTTGCAAGGAGCAGCACCAGCATCTCAGGCAGTGACAGCGACCCTGCCATGCTTGTGCCTACCCAAGTGTCTCCCTTCCTGCCCCATAGAAGAAGTAAATGCTCTCATGGCATTCAGACTATGAGCCAAGTGAAACCTCTGCAAGCCAAAGAAGAGTCAAGACACTCCCAGCATGGGAGCAGGGGCTGGACAGCATACTCACCCTCACACTCCCTGCACAGAATCCCCCTCCCTAACACCCAGCATGGGGGACTAGCACTGTGACAGTGGGGACAAAACTGGTGTCAAGCCTTCCAGAAAGTCATCCTGAATGCAGTTTGGTATGCTCTCTCTGCTGGCAACCAGATTCTGCAGAAACCTTGGTCACATATACATCTTCTGCTAATGCATCCTGTGGAGCTACACTGTTTCTTCATTTCAACCCTATTTAGAAATTTCTGTGTCAAACCTCTAGGAAGAATCAGCTGGCAGAAGGCTGTGCCAAAATTACAAAAGCAGGGGTAAAATACCTATTTTGAGTAATTGTTATATCAGCTCTGACACGTTCATATTTCCTTCCTCCACAAGAGAAAAGCCATTGAGCTCCATCCCTTATGGCTGCACTGACTGTAGAAAATGTTCAGAAATGCCACTTAGGCAGCGGTCATTGAAGTTACAGCCTGGAACAAGCCTAGGACTCAGCGCAAGCTCTCGGTGCTCACATATTCATCATCTTCTTGTCTTATGTAAGTGCCCAGGCTGGCCTCTCCAAATGCCCCAAGACTGACCCTTCAAAAATTCCTTATTTAGTCTTGCTGAAGTCTATGTCTGCCTGTAAAATGTTATAGCCTGATTCATTAATGCCCATGAGATGCATTTTGATGGAAGGTATAATGGAACTGTGTAAGGGTTCTTATTCTTTATTAGCTGCTTTTACTCTCAGTCTTCAGCAGCCCAATCCTCCCCATAGCGAGCTTTGTCAGAAATTGACCAGTACACAACCTGCAGTAAGGATTTTTTTTCCCAACTGCTGTATCAAAAAATGTGAGTGTGGTCAGATAGATAGAATTTTTCCTTAAACTCTCAGTCTGCACGGCTTTCAGGTTCACAAACAAATTGCTTGTACTATGGTTCATCTTAAGTGAGGGTAGGAAAGGGAAAGGTCTACTATAACACAAAATACTTCCAGGCAGGTAAGGCTGGTTGTATGCTTAATATGACTGAGCAGCTTCATCGGCTCAGACTGCACAACAGTCTGCTGCTGAGCGAAGACTCAGATGCAGCAAGGACATGCATTTCAGGTTCAGCCAAGATCAGACAGTTTTTATCAGCTTGTGCAATAATATTTTATGGTGACTGTTGTTACCCTATCCTGTCTAGAAGTTTTTAGCAGTGTTTCCTCCTGGATGTGCTGGAGACAAGGCTGGACCAGCCATCAATTCCTGCCTGGCCTTGGCCTCACTTTGACATCAGCAGTGCTGAGGTAGTCACTGTCATGCCTTGTAAGTTAAATTCAGATTTCCTACCACATCACTCTTCTTGACAAAGAGGATGACCCTCATCCCCACAAAGCAATTATAAAAATTCACTGCAGCCTCATAGCGTGTTTGAACTCGGAGCTAAATTATCAGAACAAAAGCATGGACAAGAAGCAAGACCACAGTGATAATTTCTCCAAAACATAAACCAAAGTCACCAGGCCATGGAGATTGCTGGCCCCACTGCAACAGCATCAAAACACAGGGATGTTTCCAGGCATGGCAAGAGTCCTGAATGACACAGAGAAGTCTCCTGTGCCTTATGCCTTCCCCTTGCACCCATCAGAGTGATTCCTAAACAGCTAGGAACTGCTTCCATGCAGCTCCTTCGGTCCTCACAGATCTCTGCCACTGTAAGCAGACAGCCCAAGATGGAAAAGGCCTGACACCTATCAAGGAACTAGAGCTAATGCATGTCAGATATGGGAGATCGGGCACAATATAAAACAAGATATATACCTGCACTTCCATGGTTTCTACAGTGTTTCAGGAAGGGGTAACAATCCCAGACTAGATCTCATCAGGAAGTCCCAGAAGGGGGTTCATGTGCTCCCCAGCGCAAAGCCTCCCTGGTGAGTATCTGCACTGCCCATGTAATGGGCCAGTGGGTCTGGTCAAGCAACACATGATACAAGCCCACACTGCAATCTAAACACTTGTCATCCAAAACCTTGATTAAGAACATCACATCAATTCCAGATGAACCAACAAACTGCTCTTCAGCCTTGTCAGACTTCAGCCCCTGCCTTGCCATGGATTTCAGTGGGCTTTGGAACTGGACCAAGACGACTAGTTACAGGTTGGACTGGCTTTGAATCAATAGCTGAGCAGTGAAACTAATCTCCAGAGCAGTTTTTTCTCCATTTCTGTATGTCAGGCAACCAAGGGATGTATTTTTCTTTGTTTTATTTCTTTGTACTAAAAATTTTGACTGCCATGGTTTAAGCCCAGCTGGTAACAAAGCACCATGAAGCTGCTCGCTCACTCCTCGCCCCCTGGCCGGGTGGGATGAGAAAATGAGAAAATATAAAGAAGCACTCATGGGTCTAGACAAAGACAGGGAGGGATCACTCACCACTTATGGTCACGGGCAAGACGGGCTCACCTTGGGGAAGAAACAAAATCAATTTAATTTACTACAAAACAAATCAAAACAAGGATAATGAGAAGTAAAACCAAACTTTAGAACACCTTCATCCCCCCGCCCCTCCCTCCTTCCCAGGCTCAACTTCACTCCCTAATTCTCTACCTCCTCCCCCACAGCAGTGCGGGGGAACAGGGAATGGGGGTTGGGGTCAGTTCATCACACCTTGTCTCTGCCACTCCTTCCCCCTCAGGGGGAGGACTCCTCACTTCTTCCCTGCTCCACCATGGGGTCTGTCCCACGGGAGACAGTCCTCCATGAACTTCTCCAACGTGAGTCCTTTCTGCGGGCTGCAGTTCTTCACAAACTGCTCCAGCGCGGGTCCTTTCACGGGCTGATCTTCAGTCACAGACTGCTCCAGCGTGGGCTTTCCCACGGAGTCACGGCCATCTTTGGGCACATCCCCCTACTTCAGCATGGGCTCCTCCCTGGGCTGCAGGTGGGCATCTGCTCTCCCGCTGCCCTCCATGGGCTGGGGGGGACAGCCTGCCATCTCACCACGGGCTGCAGGGGCATCCACCTCCTCAGGCGCACCTTCTCCCCCTCCTTCTTCAGTGACCTCGGTATCTGCATAGGTGTTCCTCTCACATTCCAATCTCCTCCCCTGCTGCAGGTTCCCCTTCTTAAATCTGTTCTCCCAGAGGTGCCACCACCATCACTGATGGGCTCGGCCTGGGCCAGAGGCGGGTCCGACTTGGAGCTGGGGAAGCTTGGAGCAGCTTCTCACAGGAGCCACCCCTGCAGCCCCTCCCCCACTACCAAAACCCGACCACACAAACCCTAAACATAGACTTATACCTCCAATGAAAAACCGTACAGGAGCACATGAAAGTAATTTGAATGAAAGCAGCATAAGTAGGAAACAACTTCCAGAGAAATAACACAAGACTGCTTTAGACCTTTTTCTTTGGAGTTTTTATGAATCTATACTCATAGAATAGTTTGGTTTGGAAGGGACCTTTAAAGGTCATCTAGTCCAAGCCCCCCTGCAATAAGCAGGGACATCTTCAACTAGATGAGGTTGCTCAGAGCCCCATCCAACCTGACTTTCCTTGAATGTTCCCAGGAATGGGGCATCTACCACCTCTCTGGGCAACATGTCCCAGTGTTTCACCACCCTCATCATAGAAAATGTCTTCCTTCTATCTAGTCGAAATCTACCCTCTTTTATGTTAAAACCATTACCCCATGTTCTATCGCAACAGGCCCTACTAAAAAGTTTGTCCCCATCTTTCTTATTAGCCCCCTTTAAGTACTGAAAGGCTGCAGTAAGGTCTCCCCAGAGCCTTCTCCTCTCCAGGCTGAACAACCCCAAGTCTCTCAGCCTTTCTTCATAGGAGAGGTGTTCCATCCTTCTGATCATTTTTGTGGCCCTCTTCTGGACCTGCTCCAACTGGTTTATGTTTTTCCTAATTTAATGATTGACTTTATATAGAGAGAGTGACATTTTATGCTAGCATATTGTATCCTTTTAATGGCCTCAATATGACTCACTGTGACTTTTGCACAGAGATTTTGCTGTTAGGAATTTGTTATTCACAACTCAGCAACAGTGACTGTACTTATCTGCTGTAACATGTTCCAATTCACAGTTAAATGCTTCTAAAAGGAGGGCTAAGACAGATGCGTCCAGTCTGTGCATCAGCACTTGAGATGGGAAGGTGAAAGACTGCAGCAGCCCAAGCATCTTTGCTGCAGCTGTGCAGCTCAATGCCCCAGGCAGAAGCCCTGCTCAGAGAACCCCATTGGCACAACTGCAATGTGCTCAGGTACGAGCCAGCATTTCTATGGGGTGCTGCAGTGTGCCATGGGGTACTGCAGCCTGGATGAATAGGGGTAGTGCTGGCTGGGGCGGCATCTGTCACAGCATGGCCAAGCTATGCCCAGTGGCTGCTGGAACCTGCTTCCAGCTGTTGTGCAAACCCCTCCAAGAGCTGCCTTCCTGAATCTGTGTCCTGGTTTCAGCCGGGATGGAGTTAACTGTCTTCCTAGTAGCTGGTACAGTGCTATGTTTTGAGTTCAGTATGTGAAGAATGTTGATAACACTGATGTTTTCAGTTGTTGCTCAGTAGTGTTTAGACTATGGTCGGGGATTTTTCAGCTTCTCATGCCCAGCCAGGGCACCTGACCCAAACTGGCCAACGGTGTATTCTATACCATGTGACGTCCCATCTAGTTTAGGAACTGGGAAGGGGGGGGCGGGGATTCGCCGCTCGGGGACTGGCTGGGTGTCGGTCGGCGGGTGGTGAGCAATTGCCCTGCGCATCATTTGTACATTTCAATCCTTTTATTACTTACTGTTGTCATTTTATTAGTGTTATCATTATCATTATTAGTTTCTTCTTTTCTGTTCTATTAAACCGTTCTTATCTCAACCCACGAGTTTTACTTCTTTTCCTGATTTTCTCCCCCATCCCACTGGATGGGGGGGGAGTGAGTGAGCGGCTGCGTGGTGTTTAGTTGCTGGCTGGGGTTAAACCACGACAATCTGTCTTAACTAGCATGTGCATGCCTCGTGGAACTGTTATTTTTAATAAAGGCTTCTACAACATTAACATTGACTTTGATGTTGTCAAAACATGCTCATTTCTTTTGCCAACAAACACTTTGGAGTGCTTACAGGAACAGTGCAGAAACCTGTGCAGAAAAGTGGCTGTCAGCCTTCTTCATAATATAAGTCCAAGTTTCATCAGAAAGCTATCGACTAGATTACATTTAGCTATATTGACAGGTAGTTGCCACTTTCCTGGACAGCAGTTGCAACCCACCGTGTTGTCATACCTGTGACCCAGAACAACATGAAACACGTGCATGATGACAACAGCCCACACCACCCCCATCAGCTCTGCCACTTAGGTTCATAGGCAAGATGAGGATCGCTGTTATACACAATAAAAAAGAAATGTAAGCACACTACCCTTGTTAACATACTAAAGCCTTGAAAGGATACCAAAACTGTCTGTATAAATCCTAGCAGCAGGAAGTGCTTTTCTTGCAATGGAAATAAATACTAACAGTGCCAAAGGACAGACCAGCCAAGCGGCTCCTGGAGAGGAGCCACTGGTCCCCAGCACCTGGTTCCTCAACAAGCTTCACCTTTTGCTGGTATCTTTTGGGAGCTGAGTCTTTTAAGGCCCAACTCTCCCAGGCTATCCTGGAGTGTCAGAGGAAATGATATTTAAATGTTACAGTACAGACTAGCCTTAGGAACACGAAACATGCCATCCTTTACTCCAGGCCTTCATACATGCATTAGTTAAAGGCAAAACCTTCCTTTCTCACTTTTCTTGCCTGTGGCTGACTGAATTTGACATTATTTCATTGTTAGCAAAGTTATATATATTTTATGTAAGCAGAAAGACCAAGATGATGGAAAACATGGGATTTATAGTATTTGTAGTCTGATAACACATAGGCATCCAAACATGGGTCATAAAACATGGTTGCCCAAGGCAAGCTCCTGTACTACTTGAGCTCTTTCCATTTCCATTTCTCTTTTTTAAACAGGAATACTACACCTCTTTCCCAGGGCACTAGCCGTTTTACTGTCATTATTTAGCAGGACCCATGAAGACACTTGAAAAAGACCTGTGTTCAAAAAAGGAAAAGACTTCACTCAAATATGGAGGAGACAGTAAGTTAATTCCATTTGTCCTCAGTCCCAGACAGTATCTCTCACTCATCCATACTTTCTTGAGTCTATGGCACCATGTGGTATTTCCCAACAAACACAGTAGGATAAATACCAGCCTTAAAACCTTTACATCAGAGGGATTTTGCATCCTGTTTGATTCAAAGAGCACAGATGTATGAAACATTCAGGTGCAAGCTTGACCTCCTGGGCAGGGGTAAAATTGTGCCAGCACCGAGTTCATACAATGTCAATGTTTGAGTCACATACGCCATACAAACTTGCTCTTAATCAGAGGCTTCCTGCCCTTATGTTTGTCCCCTTCTACTTAATAACATAGCAGCAAGAATATTTTAAACAGCTGCAGGTCTCTCTTTTATTTGCATCTTGAGGATCATTAAGTGCTACCAAAAGCAGAAAGATGGTTGTCTCCCTAATTAACTCTTCAAGTGAGCACTGGAAATGGAAAAGACTTATATAGAAACCTGCAACAACGCACAGAGGGAACCTGCCTGCCCTTGCTGCAAGGGGACCAGCCCGGTCCCCAGCTGACTCACTAATGGCTCGCCCCTGATTAGAGGCTGCCAGCAGAGAAAAAAACACCTCTCCTGGTTTTGCTTCATCCTCCTGGTGGGTGAACACAGACTCCACTTCCAGGACCACAGCTTTCTGGGTTGACATGAAAGAGCCCTTATCCACGCCAGCCCACCCAAAGTAGACACGCTGCCTCCCTCTCTCCATCCCACTCTCCATGTGTGGTGACAAATAACTTGGGACATTGCTGCTGTCAGCGCAGGTCCCACTGACCCGAGGAGTTGAGCCTCAATGCAGAGTTCAGGTGCCACCTGCAATTTGTGTGTATTTGTCACTGAAATTGGTTCCACAAGGTCTTGTCTTTTCTTGTGCATCGCTCTGCATTTTCATATTGATAATGGCTTGAAAAAAACCTAGCAGAAAAAACCATAAAACACAAAAGCAAAAAAAAAAGGAAACCCCTTAAGCTGTCAGTTACCTTTAAATTTGTGTGGCACAGCATCCATGAGGACATTTCCCCACAACGACAAACCCAAAATCTCTGGACTTGTAAAAGATTGATTCATTACTTGCAGATTACTTCACTGTTAAAGTATTTTTTTTTGTGAGGATTATATTATAGCCTTTATATTAGGGTAGAAGCAACCCTTAAGACTTACCTTACTAGCTGTCTGCTTTTTGTATTTCTTCACTTCCTCTGTATCTGCAACATCTGCTGTTACAAGAGGAAAATTTTGCTGCTTCTCATTTTTGAGCTGAGGTCAAATTGTTTGGGGTTTTTTGTTGTTGTGTCTGTGTGTGGCTATTTTTCGTGGTTGTTGTTGTTGGTTTTTTTTAAATAGGCTACCTACCTGTCTCAGTATCCGCAGCAACAAATCTCTGGTTAATGATTCTCTAGAAATTCACTGCAGAAGGTTTATTAGTTTTATTAGTTTTTCCAAGAAATTATGAAAGAAGCTTCCTTAAAAAGATCCACCCTAAACTTACAAGCCAAGCAACCCAAGGAAAGCCAACAACTAAATTTTTTGAAGTGGGGTTTCAGTGAGGTTCAGTTTGGGCTTTGTTTCTGTTTTGCAGGAAGGAATAGTACCCAAAACTGAATGTCAAAAAAAGAAATATCAATAGTTGCTGGAATTGGTTTAGAATTTGACCAGCTAGCAGAAAATGGAGAGTAACAAGAAATAGACAACTCATCATAAGAAAAGGAGAGTGTCTTAAGATTTTGTATTAATAATGGTTTTATTTAATATATTTACAGTGCTCCAGAAAAATAAAAGTAGAGTTGTCACAGCAGTATGACAATCTTACAAGATTATTTAGGTTAATCATGCCAAAGTAGGTCTATCTCTGTTTTCACCCCAGCACAAGCAGCTCCCCTCTACAAGGCCCAAGGGAGCAGAAGGACCAGATCATAAGAACACCTGGTCTCTGTGACAATTAGTATTCACATCTTTACCCTCAGAAAGCTATAATTTGTCCAAAATTGAGCAGTGCCGGGCCAACAAGAACAGCCCACCAAGACAAATTGTAATTACTGGGGCCAAATCATAGGGGTTCTAGAACTTTACAGGAAAGACAACACTAAAAATTAGAATAGAGAAAGAAGGTATTTTTTCCTCATCTCTTCTCTCAGCAAAAGCATTACAAATCAAATTTTCCAGAATTATGTTGCCTCAGGTGCAGAACCAGCATGAAGAATTTCAGTTCAGACAGGTAGAGTTTAGCTAAGATAAAAACCGCTGTACATATAGTTCAATAACTGAAAGCATGATAATTGCAAGTATTGCAAGTAATTACAGGACAGGTGTAATAAATTTCCCCAATGTAACAGGGATGTGATGCAATTATACCTGAGGAAGGGAGAAAGCTCCCTTAGCTGATACAAGTTGCTTCTCTTCTGGTTAGTGTTGACTGTATAACCATTGCTTTAGTTTCTCCCCAAAAGTTCCCTTAAATTTAAACAACTCATTAGAGGTACTTAAACCAGCAGGAAAACTTTACATGTCACCTTATGCATAATTAGTGTCTTTAATGACCTCTTATGACAGCCTTTGCCCAAGAATTTTTGAAAGCTTAATTCTCCATTCTTCATTATTTTGTTGAACAGTCCAAAGAATTAAAAGAGGTTAACCAGGCATAAATTTCTATCATGGAAATCCTACCCATATCCTCCAAGATATCATGCTCTTTAGTTGTTTTATTCTTAATTACCATTTCTCCTTATTTACTTGGTACTAACATAAGACTCACCAACATATTATTCCTACTATCTTTTGAAAGGAAGTATGACATTTGATTCCCTTGCCCTTTCTGCTGGTATTAGCTCATTTAATGACCACTTCCTTGGTCACTAAGACAGCTACACAGTCTGACATAGTTCAGCCTTCACAAAATAAATAATCCTTTGCATTTAAGTCAGAATTTCAACTGTGGCTTATTCCAGATTTAATTACTCCTTCAATTCCAGAAGCTAGGGAGATATTGTTCTATGTTTATTATAATTCATTAGAACTAAATACAGAAGCTTGTTTTCCCTCACCATCAAACTAACCCTCAGTCTGGACTTCCCTCTGCTCACTTTCAAAGCCTTTTTCTTTTAAAGCCTCTCTCAGCTCAACTGCTGTAAAACCCGCTGTCCCTATTATCATCACTGGAGTTTATTTCACTCATATCTGGGGGCAGGTAAAGAATGAACACTAAGACGATAGGCACTGACCTATCACTAATGTGACCAAACAAACTAGTGCTCAGACAACTTAAAACTGATATAGACTTGATGGACACAGGATGGGTGAAAAGAAAAATACAGTCTATTTGATGGCACCAAATGGGGGTAATGAGCACTGCCGGCAGCCAGCACACATGGGTAAAGCGGGGTCTCCAAGGTGACCTGCTCTTGTGGATCAGGTTCAAGCACTTACCATCTCTTGCTGCTGGCTGCAGCTCCTCCTGGAAGCTGTTCCTCCATGCTGACATGTGAGTACTCATAGGTCAGTTTGGTGCAGGGAAGTTTAAACCACTGCTGAATAATGCCATTCTCATTATTCACAGCAGAACAGCTGCAGTTCAGACCTCTTCCTGGTTTTGTTGTTTTTTAAATCTTGTTTATTACGAATTGAAGTGGGATGTCAGGAGCTTTGTTTTCATATCTACATGATTCTCCCTGTTGATGCTCTTTAGGTGTGCACACACCTTGATTATATTTTTTTTCTTGGCAACCATAAGTCTTGCACAGATGCCTACAAATTAAAAATTAGCTTGACTACCTTTTCTGTTACAACATCATGCATATTCAGGACAGTGTGAACTTGTTTTCTCCCTGACTCTGCTTTTAGTACTACATCTTTCAGCTCTACTGAGAATATTGCTATGTTCTGTAAAGATGCTGAAAACAGTAAACAAACCATTTCCCTGAGATTTTTTGTGCAATGAATGTTACCTAGCTCGTAATTGCTTTACTTCGTGCAATCAGCCAACTGAAGAAGCTGTTAAAAAAAAATTGACATTAGTGTCTGAAGAGATAATAAAGGCTATCACTATCAGTTTACACTTTTAATGTTCATAGTTTTCTCTCTTACTTTAATGCCCTATTTCTACAGCTACTGGATGCAGTGAAAAACCTTTTTGCTATTCAGCAAAGATGACTGCAACAGCCATTTTTCACTTATCAGCAAAACCATACATATATAATATTGTGTGATAAAGAGAATAAAGCAGCCCAAAAGACCTGGCCAGATATCCAGGCAGACCATCGCACTCTGAGGCTGTCAAAGAAACCAAACTCGTGGGGGTTTGGTGGGGCACAAAGCAGCCCCAAGGAGATGGAGGTGTTTGCTTCCAGCACTGTCAGAGCTCCATGGAGTCAGTGCTGGATCTGAAAACACAGGAGGATGACAGAGACAGATCTTCTACATTTAAACTTTCCACACCTCTGGTTTGGCACAGGGAAGTTGCCATACCCTCTGCATCATGCTGGGATGCAATATATGTTCATAACCATAGACCAATCAATGCCAGCTTGAGGCTGCTGAAAAATTTTGATGCCTCCACGTTTCTAGAGATTTGTTAATATAATGTATTAAAATAACACCTTTTTCCTAGATAGTTTTTTCAGCAGCAGAACACAGGCATCCACTTCCCTATCTATAAAACACAGGTTTCCTTTGAGACAAAAGAAATCTTTTATTCTGTTCAACACAGAGCAGTTTCATTACCTGCAGCCATGTCCACAGCTGGTTTTAGATCACTTGGGCCAGAGTGAAGCTAATATAATTTCTCTGGACTTGGATGTAAAGCACTACCAGCACAACCAGCAGCAATTTCCACCCAGGTTGCCCAGCCACAGCTGGCTTCTCAAGGCAGGACACAACATGGATTCACAAGCTTTCCCCTCTGCCCACATCATGACCAAATCCCTCCATCTGGAATTCAATATTGTCAAAGAAATATGAGCCAATACAGTTTTCAGCTTGCCTTTCACAACACTGTTGATTCAGCAATGCTATTGCCTTATAAAGTAGTAGGAACTGTGATGCTGTGAGTAACATAATTCACAATGAGCACAGATAGCTGAACTTCATTTGAAATTATCTCATTTCTAGACAATCAGGTTTTTGATTATAGCTATGCCTGAAGCTGTCTATTCTCTTTTCTCTGGATGCTTGGCCACCCATAACAATTGTTTACTCTTGATCATGTTTCAGTTGCTAAACAAACACAAGTCTAGTGTTTAATTTATGAGCAAAAATGAGGCAGGAGGTGAAGATGCATGAAATAGAAACATGAAGATCAACAGGGTATAATTTCCCAGATAACTTGTAGTGCTGCAGCTAAAAACTTGCATCAGTTAGGCCCAAAATTCAGCTGCACCAACTTGTCCCTCAGCACCATTTCATAACTCTCCACTGCAAAAAATTAACAGGAAAACTGGTTTTGCTGGTGTCTCCTATTCCATAATTAAAGTGTATTTTTCCATTCTCTGTGTTCCAAAACATTAACAGTCTTTCAGCAGGTTATACATAACTTTTCTGCAAGTCCTTGGGAAAAAAAAAAAAATCTTCTAAAAAGTTACAAAATTGTAGCTCCTCCACTCTTTCTATAAGACCCTTACATATCCTCTAGTGAAGTCCTTAGTAAAACATGCAATAAGTATTGAACACTCATAAGGAGAAGTGGTCAAAAATCATTAAAAAATAGCAAAAGGAAAACTCTCTGGGAATTCATGAAATTGAAGGGGACACTTCAAGTGTAACAAAACTTGAGGGTTATGCTGGATTTTCAACCTAAAGTTTGTGTCTCTACCTTGAAAGTGAAGTAATGGATAACAAAGGAAGTTAAAATCAGTTGAGGGCCCCAGGGTATATGTTGTTCCATTTGCAGCCTAGCTCTAGGAGCTCCTCTACACAACAACCTTTTTCCTGCAAAAGGAAAGGTTAACACAAAAGGCAGAGACTTTGTCTCTTCATTTCCCAAATGTAGATTCCTGACTTCAGACAAACTATACCACTCAGAGAGAAGTTAGTCCATCAGGTGCTCTTCCTCCCTGTGCAGCTTTTATCTAATGTTAAACATGGTGGCTCTAGTTTCTCCATACTACAGCTGCAAATACTGGCTTGACAAAAGCACACACCCTAGACCCTCCTTAGAAATACTGTGTAAAAAAACAATAAATACTGATGTTTCAGAAGGGAAATAGGATTTCAGGCACAAGTTTCCCAGACCAGACCTGGACATGGTGGGAACTGGAGAAGAAGTATCTGGGTTTATTTTTAAGTTTTAAGAATAAAAAGGAAGTGCTACTAAGTTAGGTCATGATATGGCTGAAATTCTGTGCCAGTTATTGTCTCCTCTGAAGCATTCATCCTTCATCAATCCCAGTCAACATACAAGTTTTCTTTGTCTCCTACCATTGTCATTTAAAATAATATACTGTAAGGGTTTGTTTCTTGTGCTTTATTACCTCTGGTATCAAATGACCTGGCCTAAGCAGTTCTTCTAAAACCTTTGCCTCCTGTATTAAGATTTCCTTCTTTTTCTTTCCTTTAAGGTATTATGCTACATACAGTTTCAATTTTGCATTCAAGCCCCCTTCTAAGTACATTTCATCAGATCAGGCAAACAACTTTGCCTCTTAAACCAAATAGTAAAATATATTAACATTGGGGCAATACAGTGCCATTTTATCTGATGTGTAAACTTGCTCAGATTGATTTCCCAAGTTAAAAAAATAGGTGTTTGGAAATGAATAATAACGAAGACTGAGAGTCACCAAGGCACAAGTGCAGCCGCAAAGATGTGCCAGCCAGGGACCTCACAGCAAGTGGCATACCAGTTTGCTGCCAAGGTGTTCTATGAAGCCCCTCTGTGCAGCCCCAGCTCCAGGGAAAGGCAGCCTCACTGCAGCATGGCAAAATCCGGAGCAGTACAGGGCAAGGGCTGGGAAAGAGAGGAGATGTGGAAGATGAGCAAGAGCAAGTCCATGGAAGATTTTTAAAACTGGGAGGCTGTGTTGGATTTGCACTGCTAATAAGCACCATGGGAATCATTTGTGACACTGGGTGTTAAACACTTATCTGAAGTGCTCAGAAGGTTAGTTTCCCTATATCTCTCTGGGAAAGGAGAAAAGGCTTCTTGAGTGAAGAAGGGACCCCAGGAAAGTACACAAATCTCTGGGCTGCCATAAGGGAGAGCCTGTTTCTGTCCCTCTATTGCCTTCAGTGCCCAGAGACACTCGCCTCCATACTGGGGCACCCAAGTGCTCAAAGTAGATGCATAGTCCCCAGAACAACCATATCTGCGAGAGGATATCAGAAGTCTCCTTTCTTGTGATCAAAAAAATTGTGACCAGAAAAATTAACTTTTGGGGCATCCTTTTCTTTTGTTTTCAGATTAATATTTACTGTGAGGTTTCTCCATCGGAAAGTTCTAAAAATCCAGATCTTCAATCTAGGTCTCTTATTATTAAACCACGCAAAATAACTTAGAAGCACAAGTATAAAAAATCACTCCACAAAGATCATGCTGGTCACTTTGTAAAATCTTTCCTACCAGCCCCAGCCCTTTATCTCAGCTATTACAGCTTAAATGAATGGATATGATGTGTGTGAACCGCAAAAGTAGTTGTGAACAACTCATTTGCAGTAGCATTTA
This sequence comes from Buteo buteo, assembly GCF_964188355.1. NCBI lineage: Eukaryota > Metazoa > Chordata > Aves > Accipitriformes > Accipitridae > Buteo > Buteo buteo. Next base: position 23,270,246 of record NC_134173.1, on the reverse strand, counting down.
CGGTATCTATACACATGCAGAAACAACTAATTCTCATACTGGCAATGCCCCTTTGTGTTCAATTACAGTTTCAAAATATATTTAAATATATTTGAGAAGGCTTTGGTGCAAACCTTATACAATAGGCCATACGAGAAGCTGCTATAATACTAACCACTTATGCTATGGCGGCACTGTGACCTACAGGAACAGAGTAGTCAAAGCCCTGGGTTTTGCCATAAGAGATACTGTGGCTACATCTGAACTGGTAAAGAAAGAAAGATGAGGACTGCTGAGGGCCGTCTCAAAAGGCATGCCACCAGCAGCCAGCTTGTTCTGGTTGCTGAGGTTTTGCGAATATGGGTCTACATCTTTTCCTGATGGTTTGACTTCAGATTGTAGAGCAATCCTCAGCAAATTGAAGTTACTAACATGGGCTTAGCCAAAGAGAAATGCCCTGCCCTGAAAAATTCAACATCTAAAGAGCTGCTGCAGGGGGAGGTACCTTAAACAGGAAACTAAAACAGTCTCACAGTGTGGAAACATCACATCAGCTCCAAATCTATCTTGTTTTGAATCTATTTACTTTAGTAGTCTTCAGTCTGTGGCTTACAAGGTAATGTCCACTCCCAAACCACCTGGCATGGCTAAGACCAAAGACCCCACACAGCTGCAACCCAAGTGGACAGGCAGCCAGAAGTGTGATGCCACAACAAGCAGAGTCCTCCAGAGGACAGCAAAGCTTGCGAGCTGCCTAACAGGGTATGTAGATGGCTGCAATTGCTCTAACAGCTGAATAGCTAATGGCAATAATGCTGCATGAATAACAGTGACAGTGTAAAACTGATTCCATTGAAAAAAATACACATTAAAAAATTTCTCAGTTTCAAACAACTTAGCCTACAGAAATGTGAGCAAAGAACTCTAGAGGACACTGTTTGGTTTGTGAATTGCTTCCTGTGTCCTTAAACAGATCCACCTCTGATGAAAAGATAAGAAAGAAGTCTTTTTTCTCTTTCAGTTTTCTACAGGAACTTTCCTTTTCCTTCACTATCCCTTTTTGTTGTGCAGACTTAATTTTCTTCAAAAATGCAGGACAGTTAACTCAGCCTTTTCTTGCTTCAATGCATGTTCCTACCAGGTTTTTTCCACAAGATGTTTTTTTTTATTTTTGGCTGAATTTCATGATGAAGGGTAAATTTTTCTGACACTTTGACAATGAGAACCATCTCGTTAAGAAAGTCCATATAAAATTTCTGAATATCAATTGATGTTCTTCACTGAACATTTTGGGGGTTTCTTTCTACTTTTTTTTGTTTTTTTTACAAACATAAGAGCATTTTTCTTTCAGTCAAGATAAGGAAATCCTGTTTGGTATCTTTTTTCACTCCATTTACTCTTACAGTTTGTAGGCTTTGCAAAGCAAGTAAATGACAAACAATGCTGCTTTTACTCTGAGTTTCAGCAGTATGTCCTTTTCTCTGACTGATGGGAAATATGCTGTGTTGGGAAACAAGTGAGGGTGAGACTGGAAGAAGAAAATAGCATGAGATTGTTCCCTTTAGCAGGAACCACCGGTGATAGGAGAAAATGAGGAAAAACTATATTCCTCTGCCTTCTTATCTTGCTATCCCCCTCCCTGAACAGCCACAGAGCTGATGCTTCTTCATTCCAAACTCGTTCTCTGTATTGCATTTTATCTGAGTTTGTAGCATTATTAATTCCCCCTCTGGAGCCAACATTGGGCAGACCTGCATGAGGAGCTTCTAGGCAATTCCCCCTTGTCATGACACTGCATATGTCTGATTGAAAGCTCACTGAGATCAGTGAGATTCCTTCAAATAGAGTCAATAAACTTTGCATCAAGCCCCAAATGTTCCAGTCCGAAAAAATGACTGAAAATAGCCCCAAGACCTTCTATGTTTATTGTCTCTCAATGATTTTTGCATGAAATATGTTCAAATTGTAAGTAAAACAATATACCTCTTCGTTCCTTCCTGATTTAAAAACTCTGCCTGGTGTCTTAAATCATCTTATGTATTTTCTATAACCATTCTGAAAGTTCAGGAGGTCAAATTGGGTCATGCTGGTAAAAATATGAAGTTTCATCATCAGCATGGTATTTCTGAAATATTTGCCTCTTGAAGGAGAGAAAGAAAAAAGTGCTCATTACAGTCCTCTTTGTCATCCTTTGTCATGAGGTTTCCACATGAATGACTGAACAGAAAATTCTGAGTGTCTTATGTGCCATGAAGAAATCAGGAAAGTATGTTATCAACAGAGCTGAGCAGGTCTCCAGTGGATGCAGCAAAGAGTGCCAGTCAAACCATGCCCTGTCTCCTGGCCTAGGAGCAATGGCGTATGATATACAATGGCCCATTCCATCACCATGTTTGTGCTTGCAAAATGAAGGCCCTGCAAACTGCAGCAGGAATCTGTGAGGCACTGTGAGTATACTCCCTTCAGCAAAGATTTCTTGAAATGCCATAAATCAAGTGACTTGGGAAAATTAGAAGACTTGATGGCAAAGGAAAATTAAAGTAAGGAGATGGAAAGAAATATGATAAAAGAGATGCAGAGTTCAAAGAAGAAACTAATCTGTGAGTAATAAGTACCACTGGTATTAGTTGCCTGGACATACTGCACAAAAACCTCTCTCTTTAGCAAAGAGTTATGAGCAACTTTAGCTGAAGTAATGTTGTCCTTGACAAGCTGATGGCCTTGGTGCAGTGCTCCCCTAGGTAACAGCATGTATTAGCAGAGAATTTTTTTACTGAGTCCCAAGAGTGACTTTTTTTTCCCTTCTATGGTTCAGCTTGACACCTCCAAAGCTTTTTGTAGAACTGTAAATTTTATCCAAACAGAGCTATATAAAGAGCTTGTACCAGCCAACTTTCACATGTGGCCAGCCTTTGCTGTCTAGAAGTTAACAGAAAATGCCAGTGAAAGATCTGTGTAAAGATTCTGTCAATCAGTTATGTTACCATGATCAATTTCCACTTGCCATGTTTAAGTAGCTTACGCTTATTCATACGAGCGAAAGAAAAGCCAAGTGCTACTACCTCTTCCTCTGTATGATCATTGTTATACTAGAGATTTTGCATTGCAAGTAGTCAGTGTTACTAACATTCCCTGTTTTGCCAAGCAGAGAGGCAGTGCATTCACCTCTCACAGGGCTGAGCAGCAGGTTCCTAACCTGGTGCTACTGAAGGTTATACTGAAACAAAAGACTTTTCTGGCTTTACTGGCTTTACTGTATTGCAGATAACTCACTGGAGAAAAGAAAAAAGTGATGTGGAATTAGGCATATCAGCAGAACAGACAGCAGTTTTGGTATCTGATAAACCTTGATCTTTGATAAATGCAGATATTTTTAATCCTGGAGCTCAAAACAGACCTAGAACTCCGATAGATTAAAGCATTCAGTTGGAAAGAATGTGCAGGACGTAATGTATTTCCCTTTGCCTCAGATGAAAGGTCTCGGTCTATCCTTTATACAATGCTCAGGGTACTTCAGGGTCTTTGAAAGTTCTCCATCAATCTTCTCTGACAGGTCCCATGGCTGCTGGTGAATCATCCCCATTAGATAAGACCAGAATCTTTATATGAATTTTAATTACTGCTTTTGGCATTTAGGCACTGCACAAATACCTAAAACAGAAATATGGTCAGGCTACCTACATGCTGAAGTACCAAACTCATTCTGTTAGGTCACAGACATTTTCATTTAACCTTCAAGGAATCTGCGGCTTTCCGTTTAAATTATATTTCTATACCCTCTCTTGAGACACTACCTGATCATTCATCCATCCCTCCCCTCTACTCCCTGCCTCACTGTCAAGGCTTCATCGAAGTTCTCCCAGACAGAAGCAGAGTGGCAAGTGCTACAGTGGTAAGAGAGCTAGTTTTCTCAGTAGTTTACACTGTAATCACACACAGTGCAAAGGTATAATTTGTGGCAACTCAAAAACAACTTATCTACTTCATTGTAAACTAATGCACTATTCTGGCTTGAAATATCTGTTTCTTTCTTTTGTTATTTTTCCGTCTGCAGAAAAGTAGCATAAAAATAGAGAGAGGTTTTCATAGTCGTTCATTTTGATTAATATCTCCAGGGGGAAAAAAAGGAATCATTTGTCTCACTTCATATTATTTTCAGACTGGCTTCATACAAAAGGGAGGCTTAAGCAGTACACTTACTGTCCATCTGCCTGTTCATCTGTTGAGCTGTCTGTCAGTCCCTTCTCCTCAATAGCTTTTTGAGCCCACTAGTCACTTTCAGTCAAATTTGACAAATGGCATCATAAAATCAGTGGTGGGTACCAAATCAGAGTGCCCACTCAGAGGGTGGCAGTAGCCTGCTGGCCAACCAGCATGTGAACACTGCCTGGCCAGCCAGTGTGCTCCAAACTAGCCAGAAAGCAAGGCATCCCTTGCAAAGGCCACCAGGTAGAAGAGGCTGGGGGCAATGCACAGGTGATGTGTAAGACAACTGTGCCACTTCAGCCACTAATGGAATACTTGCTAGTGCAATATATCAAACCTGTAAATGATTGTTTACTTGATACATAGCTGTACACCAACATCTGTGTTGCTATGAGCATGAGATATTCGCTGCTGGATAGGATGGACAGTGTCTGCTCTATGTCCTACACTCAGTTAAGCTTACGAGGGTATTTGCTCCGCACCCATTCTGCCAAAATGCCATGCACAGGCAGCAGGGAGGAGAGTTGCCTTTGCCTTGCCAGAGAGAAGAGATTCCTCTTTTCCTGGAAGCAACTGAGCTCCCTTTGGTGTAGAAACCCCACCACTATCAAGCAAGGATGAGGCAGGCAGGGAGAGTGAGCAGGAGAGGCAGAGGCAGGGACTGGAAGACCCTTGGGCAGAGCAGGAAGACAGCACACATGCAGGTCCTGGGTGCGGGAGGAAAGGCTTGTCCTCATGATCCAGAACAAGAGCTTTGTGGCGTCTGTAGCATCTAACAGCTGCTGCATTGCAGACAGTCATGTGGTCACTGGCCTGGGAACAAGCTGGAGGTAAGGCTCTGTCTCACAAAGGCATAGCAGTAGTTTTCTGTGCAGCCCCCTCCTATTCATATTCTGATTCAGCCTGGGTTTTCTCTGGTTTAAAATGTTCAGTGTTCCAGTGTGTGCTCCAGTAAAACCTTTTTCCTGTTGTTCAAAGGCCATCTGGTGCTGCTAACATGTTTGTTTTAAATAAATTGTTTGGGCAGAGTCTCTTCAAGGCTCTGGCTGGATCTGGGTCCCATGACATTGGCCAACTTTTCCTGATGTTTGTTCCTACCTTCCATATGCATCACCTTACCTGCTGGTCAAGGATTGAAAAATCAGATAAGGTCCTTGCTTGCTATTGGATGCAGTGAGACATGGGAGGAGGAATGAGTGGCAGGAGTAGTATTGAAGGATTTCTGGCATTGATTTCTCTCAGTTTTGACATCATCTCCCTCTTTGCATCCCTCTTGAGTCCCAGCTGCCCTCCAAGTCCAAAAATCCAATTCAAAATGCCAGTCTGCACAACAATTCCAGATATTCCAACCTGGTCATCAAAACTCCCAGAAATATCTGGAAGCCTCTACAAAATAGATGCATATTGTCAGCAGACACCATTGTACCACACAACATTTGGAAGATTAAAGAAAAGTAAAATTTTAGGGCAGAAATGACCAGGGGCAAAACCATATATGATTTATAGGTATGGGGTTTTTTAATAGGCTAGTTAATGGCTCTTCCTGGAGAAAGAAGAACGTGGTTTTGTTGTTGCTACTTTTTTGACACAATAATTATTGACAAGCTGTTGCAAGCAGCTGGGGCAGGGGGAGGGCGTTGCTTTCTATCAAAAGGCTAAATATGGGAAGAAGCCAGAATAGGAAACTAAAATAATGGGCTTCCAAAAAAAGCAGACTTCAACAACTGAGGGAGCAGGAAAAGATGGGAAGATAACCTGAGAGATATGACACATCAGGGTAAATCATTCCAATGTGGAGAAAAGATGGAAATCATCATAGGAGACCAAAATGACTGTATTAGAAACTTTCTAAGCACCTGCAGATCTTAATGGACTCATACAAAAGAGGAAACAAAAGTAAGTAATTTGCTGAAGAGCTTAAAGGAACATAGATCATGTCTTCTTTGTTTCTGTATTCACAATAAACATAAATTGTGAATGCACTTAATTTTGATAAGGGATTAGGCATACAGACTAAAACAGGTTTTGAAATGGTTTTGAAAATATTAAAAAAAAAATGTTCAACATGGCACAGGCTGTTCAAATTCACTCCTGCTTCAAATGCTACCCAAAATGACATTAGCAAGTATCATTAGGATCTTGATTAGAACAGGGAATGATAAAGAACTGGAGACATGCAAGCACAACATACATGTAAAAAGAGGGAAAAAGAAGTAATATGCCAGTCAGACTCACTCCAAGTTACTAGATACAAGATACTAGAAACCATGAGGTGTGAAAGCCTCAAGACAATAATAAAGATAAGAAATCCACCAGTCAGAGGTTATCAGAAACCAAATGGGTCAGGCTGGCTCAGTTTCATTCTGAGACCAATTGCCCAAGCACAGAGCATGGTACGGCCAGGTGGGCAATGTAGGGGTCGGCGTTCGGAAGATCTCGCGATGTCACGGAAAGTTAGAGGGTTAGTCGCAGCCTTGTGATGTACCTGTAACCCCACCTCCCCTTGTTAGTATAAAAGGAATTAACTGCGCAATAAAAGGCGGAAGTTGGCGCTCACACTGCGTGTGTTATCTGTCTCTTTCCCTGGTCCGGGCTGACCAGTGATCTAAGCGTGGCACCTTGATATGTAGCGAACGCTACAGGGCAACACATCTACAGAAGATGTGGCAGCTGCAGTAAGCAATGACTTTGTCTCTTCTTCCACAGCACAACGGTCCTATCAAAGCATCAAATGCCCTGTTGTGCTAACAGGGCTTGCACACCCTAAACGTGGTGGAGGTCATTGTTTTGCTCTACTTGGTGCTATTTAGGACCCATCTCTAGGGCCTGTTATCTAGAAGAAAAGGAAGAATGATAACAGACTTGAAAAATACTGCTTAGGAGAAAATGTTGAAGGATCTGGGCTTGCTCAGACTAGGAAAGAGAAGGGGCAGGAAAGCACACCAATTTCCTTCCAATGTTTTAAAAGCTGCTGTGAAGAAAACTGTTACAGCTTTTTCAAATTTACTGGGGATGTGACAGGAAGAAATTAATTGAATTTAAAACAAAGGAGCTCTAGATTAGCTGCTGCAAAATGCTGCAGCTGTTTTTAATGATAAATAAAGTTATATACTGCAATACACATACACACACATATTTATACAACAGGATTGAAGAATTTTCTCCTTTGGAGATTTTAAGAATGATTAGACTGACATTTGTTCGGGACATTCTTTGTATTTTTTATCATCTTTTTACAGGGGCATGGACTAAGTGACCTCTTGAAGCCTTTCAGCCCCATGATTTTTTTAATTTTTATTTCCATGCAATGATTAGGCACAGAATTTTTCTTGATAATTAAACTGTGGCATTTTCACTGAGTTTATTTAAACTGGGATTGGTTTATACACTGTATGACAACCACACTTCAAGGACTCTCTCAATAGGTGAAATTAAGCAGGTTATGCTAACAAAGCATCCATCTGAATTGCTGAGATTTTTTCTTTTAACACAGAATCAGCCTACAAGGTCTTGACGTCTGCCAATACTACATCAGAAAGAAAAGAAAGGCTTTGAAGAAGACTGGCTTTAAGGTGAGGTTCAGCTACTGAGAAGTGCTTTGTGCCTTAATTCAGGCATATATCCCCTTGGAAATGAGACTTTGGACTCAATTCACAAATTGGAAATTTTATGGTAAGAGAAGACCCACAGCACTGTTTTATAGCATTGCTGTGGCTATTGCTTCTCTGAGTGAGTTTATTTATTCATTATTCTTGATATGTTTATGCTGGCCAGGTAAAGGTAATTTAAAGATGATTGTTCCTGAGGCAAAACCAAAAAAAATCTCTTGGATACAGACTGTTATCTCTAATGCCTTCTCTACTAACAGTTAAATTGAGTAACTTGTTCTTCAGATTCAGGGCTCTTGATTTCCCAGGCTGCAGTACCATGTCTAATTGTATTAGTTATGATATGAGGTTCCCTGGTAGAACTTAGCTCAATGTGACTGATGTAAGCAGCTTTGACATGGGCATGCATTCCTCAAACGTGCCTCACTATTAGGCATATCAGCCATTTCAGACCAAAGCTTCCTTCCATCCTACACAGTCCCAGTATCATCTTCTGTTCAACACTAGGAATTGAATTGGTGATCGCTGGAGGCTCGGGTTACAACAATGCTTATACTCACAGAAAGAACAAACCTCACTCCACTACATTTCTCTTCTGTTATTTTTGGTTGCATCTCCTTTCTAATATCCCCTACTAGGCCTTTGGGCTTGTCATCGGTTGACAGTCACACAATACAGATCATATTAGTGTCAGAAATAATCCTGAAGTGCAATGTTTGTCTTTCTTCCTCAAACAAGGAATCTGGTTGGGAAAGGGAGGAAATGGGGGATTTCTTTTTTTTTTAAATTAAAAAAAAAAGTGAACAGTAAAGTTGGGATCTGGGCTTCCTAAAATATTGAAGTAGTTCTTAAATATTGCTCTGGCACAATCTCCAAATGCCATGAAACACTAAAGAACTCAGAGACAGATTAAAGAGATTATGTTCTCAGAAATATACAGTCTATTCATTTCAATGTGCCAGGACAAGCTGAATGAGCAGACAGAGCACACTTCTAAACTAAAGGACGTGTTCCACTTTTGCTTACTTTCTTGTGTATTTTTCATTGTTTTAAATTAATTAAGTTGTTAGTTCTTTGCATTTCACTTTCCTAGAAAACCATAAATTAGACTAGAAAATGCATTTTCTTCAACTTTAGTTTTGGTACTTTAACCAGTGCAACTCTTTCAATGATTTCTAATCTTCACAGTTAAATACAGTAAAGCCATGCACAGCAGTCCATAAAATATTGGATTGTGTTCTCAACACAGTGAAGCATAAACCACAGTCCCCAAAAGGATGGAATGAGTAATATAAGCAAGAGAAAAATAGTCCCTTATAAAACACAAACTGCATGTTGCAGTAGTGTAGCGAAAACTATGCAACGTTTCCATCATTAGCGTCACTGCATCTTCAGTCAGCCATGACTTTTGTGGGCTCAGTGTTCACTGAACATTTAAAAGTTATGCTAAAACATTTAATAAATAATGCACTAAACATCTGATGATCTGTCAACTCCAACTACATGGAAAAATGTTAAAAAAAAGCAAGTGCTTTATCACAGATTGTGCTCTCCACCAGTTTGTTATTTGCACTACATGAATAATTTGTGATTCTAAAAGTAATATTAAAATCTATTTCCCAATGGTATCTACATATATTGCAAGGTACTGCTAGGTCCTACATGAAATATTTAAATAATCTGAATATTTTTTGTGAGGCAGTAAAAGAGGCATTAAGAGTGCAGGAGAGGAAAGTAGAGGATGTGTAAAATATTTCATAGTACAAGCTTTCTCAGACTGTACGAAGTACAGCAAATAAAACCATGTAATAGTAATAGAGAGGGAGAAAGGAAACTTACTGAAAGACCATTTCCTTGTGCTCTCAGTGGATTTGTTTTGGGTTTTTTTTTCTTTCTCAAGTTTTGTTCTGGTTTTATTCTTCTAGATTCTTTCTGTCTACAGATCAAATTCTTTCAGATGATAAGCTGCGCTCCTCAGGACAAAAAAGCACACAGTCAACAGACAAGTCGCTACTGATTTTGGTGGAGATGCCATGCTTCACCTACTCTGCACAAAGTTTTACAAGGCTAATTAACTTCCAGCAGCACTGATTTTCCCTAAACAGCCAGCACTAAGGAAGAGCATTGCTGTGTCAAACAGAGATCCAATAGAACTATTTTTAGTGGTGTTTCCTGACCTCCTGCTTGGATATCAAATGGCTTTTTGTATACTTCTGTGTGAAAATTCCCACAAGTTTCAAAACATCTTTTCCTTAAATACTTTGGCTCTAAAGGCCCTGGATGACCATAAGTCTTGGCCTGGTCAATTGAAAGTTGGTAACGTCACAAGGTCCCTTTAGCAGTTTGGATTGCTTTACACCAAAAGCTCCCTGTGGAGTGATGAAACATTTAGGGGAACTGGTAGCCCCTGGATAGCCTCTCCATTAGATTTCCAAGAGATTATTACAAAACTTGCAGAAATACAAGATGTTACTCTGCATGATCTAGGTACATTTTCCCAAGTGCTTCTCAGTCACCAAAATCTGGTGCAGTATAGTGAAGGACTTCTATCTTCCAATGACCAGAAGCCAACTTACTGACGAGTCTTTCCAAACATTACACGTCAGAAGTTCACCACATTGTAATAGGGCATTTGCTCATAGTTCCAAAAGAATTCATGTGGGAAATGAGAAAGACTGAGAGATTCATTAGCAGCTCAGATAAAAGGCTTAGATCGGAGAAATTTGGAAATATAGGTGCTGCCAAAGTCCTGTAATGGGAGTAGGATTCTAAGGTTTCTCCCTTTGGCTCAGTTTGCATTTCTGCTTTTCTTTTTGAACACTGCATTTCCCTTCTACAGCCCTTTGTTTGGCTCTGTAGGCAGTAAAGTCCTCAGGGCAGAGCAGCAATTGCCTTTTATGATACATGTTTACAATGCTTCACACAATGGGACCTTAATCTCCTAATAAATGACACTCAAATAGTAAATCTGTCACCTTTCTAAAAATACTTTGTTCATTAAAAATAATAGAGAAAAAAATCATTGCACACGTTGTACATGCTTGACAGCTGAATTGAACTGGTGCTTGGGTCTATTCCTAATATTTGCATGATATGAAAGTTCTTCTATTTCCCCCTTCTGTTCCCTCCCTTATGAAAACAGACATATATTCTGATTATGGGCATTGTTTCCCTCCTAGGCCTGCATTTGGTGCTTTATCACATATTCTTTTGTGATTTTATTAATAAGATGTTGGGGGATTCTTACAGAAATGGTAAGTGTGTGTGTGTGTGTATGCATACACACAGCTACACATTGAAAAGGTGGCTCTGCTGAGCGACTTGTTCTGACAGCTGTGTAGTCAAGCTACTGCAGAAATGAGAAAGAAAGATGTAAGCTGCACTAAATGAATGAGATCCTGCTGTAAAACATCTCCAGCAGCTTTTAAAGAACGCAGCTGACAGAACATATCAAAAGGTCTGATGAGCTAAAAAAAAAGGGAGAGCTAGGCTACACAAAGCAGCAGCAATCCCCAGAGATGAAAGCCTTCCTGAGAGGCACTTGTCACCCATTTTATACAGGAAATCCCCCAGAAATGCTGCTCTGCCCACAGGGCTGTATGTGCAAGGCCAGGTCTTCTACCCTTCCCCTCGGCCCAGTGAGCTTTCCCATTGAAATTGCATTGATCCAGTGATCATCTCTTACTCCATGTAAGGTCACATACAAAGTCTTGTAGTCCTCTCATGTTTTTCAGTCTGACTTCTTCTCCTCGCATAACACTATTAGTGACAGTGGTAACAGGACAAAAGATACTTAAACTCAAAGAGTGGAAAGTGGAAGGAAAGCAGGAGATTAACTCTTCCTGTAATGCACAAACATTTCTGGAGAAAAATCTGGGGTCATTATAAGACAAACAAGAGCTCAAATCTACATAGTTCAAGGTTTCAGAATGGATGAATATACAGCACCTCTTAGGGAATGGAGAGGTTAAATGACTGGCAGCTGACATGGCACCCCAGGAAACCCATGAGCATTTTGAAGAGCCAACAGCACCCAGGGGGGTGCCTCTGCCCCACGAGAGAGATGGATGTGACAGGAGAGACAGCTGAAGCACCGAGCTCATCAGTGCCCTTGACAGATGACCCCTGAGGCTGCTGCTACTGACACGTGGCCACGGGTTTCCAATGCAGATCAGCTTTGCTCCCATCCCTAGCCCAGCCATTTTCCTTTCTGGAAGAGAGGGAGAGAAGTGGACCTTTGCATCCAAAATTGCAGCAAATGGTCTTTGGGGAGTCAGCACCCCTACTACAGCAAAGGCATTTTGGGGGCAGTGACATTTAAGAGTAGCAAAGAGACTATGGCAGCAACAGCAAGTATAGGTAGACTATTAAAGGAACATTGTCAGATTAAAAGTCACACTTTCTAACAAATTGGTTTGCCTGTGTTATGAAAAGATTATTAAAATCAAGAGAGTTTAAAGAATCTAATTTACTCTCCCCTAAGGTGTTTACTTCCTGCATTACTCCCAGCTTGCACTATTAAACTAGACTAGTCTACTTCACTTTTACAGATAGTTTCTGGCTGATTTTATTTTCAGACTCTAATTCTATCTTATTACAAATTGCAATAAAGACTTGAGGCTTCCCAACAGGTCGTGGCACTCTTGTACAGAGTACTATACAGATGTAATAAATAGCAACCCACAAGCACAGACAGAGACAGGCTTTTATGGATGAGACAAAGGAGTAAGAAAGAGATTGGAACTGCAATAAGACAATGGTGTTAACAACATATAAATTATATTGCATATAACCATATATATTCTATTTAACTCATATTGTGAATATTGTATATTTGTTAAAAATATATATTATTTATATCACAGCTAGCCTACTATTAGTTATAATCACAGTCCACTGTTTTCTTCATTCAGCTGTCAGTCACAAGACTCTACCACCATCTAAGTTATATTTGGTCTTAGAATGTAGGAACACTGAGGAGAAGACTGCCTTGCCTCGGGGGTAGCCCCCTGGTATATACCAGGTGCTACTCCAGGGTAAATAACATGATATAAAAATGCTTTTCAACTTACACTGAATAGAACTATTTCTTTTTGCTTCTCTTTTCAAAAAAAATTCTCTTACTTTCACAAGACCTAGAGCTGTACAAAATCTCTTCTACACTGTCAAATCTGAGCCTCTCAGTAGTACCCACTACATGAAAGAATAAGCCAAGAAAAAATTTACTGAAATTAAGACCTCCAGACATAGCTTCAAAGATGAATAAAAAGCAACTAAATACCATTACAAGTTGCCTATTTTCCTAAGGCACCCACTAACTTCTGTCTCTCCAGATTTCAACCATCAGTGTTAACTAAAGGAGTTCCTCATCAGTGCTTCTTTGTTTCTCCATCTTCATTCATAGGTTAGTTTGACAGGGAATGGAGGAAGAGCTGACTAGTTTCTATTCACCAAAGGTTAGAAGAAAGGCAGATGTTTCAGAAAACATACTTTAGCTGAGTGTCTATGTTAATACTGTCACGGTACTGAAGTAATAACTAAAGTGGCAAACAAGGCTGAGGGCTCTACTGATGTAAGGACCAAAGAAGTGAGAAGTCCTCCAGCAGAACTCTGTTGAAAAACTAAGGTAAAAGAAAACAGTGTGAGATGGAAGGCTTGGAAGAATTCACAACTGTGTAGTTAATACAATTTTCTGCTTGCCACTTGCCAAATAGAAGATTTATCAATGTTGCTATGAGGAGGATAGCTCATAATATGCATTGGTGTACGCGGTAACAGCACAGAAAAAACTTTGGTGTACCATATTACTAGGTTTAGCAAGTTTAGCTAAAACTACAATAAGAATAAATCATTTGATTATGCATTAACTCCTTCCAGTGTTCAGAGACGCTGGAAAATGCTAGATTATAATAAAATGTTTAGTTAGGAGCAAATATATTGCTGGCAATAGAAAATTGAGCTTATTTACTTAGGCCAATAGCGATACATATGATTAGAGCAGGTTTGCTTGGCTAGGTCCACAAAGTCTGGCATAAAGTAAAAGTAATGATGTTACAGTTGTTCTCACAAGTAGATGCTTAATAAACTATGCCATGTAGGTAGTTTCAATCTATACTCAAAAGAAAGATGCAAATAAAAAACAGCTATTGTCAGCTACCAGTGTTTCAACTACTATTAAAATTCACAGCATCTACTCTCACTGCAGGTATAACAAGCACCTATTATAATTTGTCAAAGTATTTGCCTGGAAGCAAAAAAAATCCTGGAAGAATATACAGACCTAAAGTATCTAATGCTGAAGACACTTCTACTGAAGAGTTTTCAAATACTTTTTTTTTTCTCAGCCTCACCTCCATATGTTAGAGGAATCAATAAACCTCAGCAGCTGACTTTGTGTGGTGGATTAACCTTGGTTAAGGGCCAAATGTCCACCCAGCTGCTCACTGCCACCCCACCTTAATGGTACAGGGAGGCAATAGAATGAGAAAATTTGGGTCAAGACAGGGAGATTGCTTAGCAGTTACCCACAGACAAACATTAAAACATTAAAACAACATCTTTCCTCCCCCCTTTCCTAGGCTCAAATTCACTCCTCCACTCCTAGCCCTTCTTCCCTGTTGAGCAGTGCAGGGGGATGGGAATTGGGCGCTGTGGTCAGTGCAGAGGTCAGTCCTCTCTGCTGCTCCATCCTCTTCATGCTTTTCCCCTACTCCGGTGTGGGGTCTTCATGGGCTGCAGCTTCCTTTGGAAAACATCGACCTGCTCCAGCTTGAGGTCCTCCACAGGCTGCACTGTGGATACCTACTCCACCATGGTACTCCATGGGCTGCAGGACAACAACCTGCTTCACCATGGTCTTCCTCAAGGGCTGCAGGGGAATCTCAGCTCCAGCACCTAGAGTACCTCCTCTCCCTGCTTCTCTGGCCTTGGTGTCTGCAGGGCTGTCTCTCACACTTTGTTTCTCTCCTCCTCTTCCTGTTCAGCATTTTTTGCCCTTTCTTAACTGTGTTTTCTGAGAGGCACCACCACTTTGGCTGAGGGGTCCAGCTGTGCCCTGCGATGGGTTGGTTGGAGCTATCTGGAACCAGCTGTGTCCAGCAGAGGGCAGCCCCAGCCTCTCCTCACAGAGGCCACCCCTGCAGCCCCCACTGCCAGCACCTTGGCATGGACACTCAATACACTATGGTATTGCAATTTCTATAGAAAGCATATCTGGGATCTCCAATCTCTCCAACAATCAGTAAAATCAAGTAACCTTTTTTCCAAAAATCTCAGTTATCTTCTGGATATTCATCTTCTAGATATTTCATGCAAGTCTTCTAAGATGGATGCAAAGCTGGTTAAAGAGATCATCTCAGATCCTCTGGTGGTTACCAGTTTTTTCACCATAGCGAGTATTTGTCTTTCCGCAGCTCACACCTCTGCACCCGGGTTTAGTTCATTCTCCCTCTTTCTCAATATTCTAAGGAAAAGAAATTTTCTCCCTCTAGTTGTAGATATTTAGAGGGAACAGCATCATTTCCCCAGCCACACCTCTCCAAATCTGCAAAGGATGAGACAGTAATTACTTGAATAACCATGGAAATAAAACGCATCCTCAAAAGTTCCTGAAGGCGTCATTTAAAGTAGATAGCCCATGTTGGTCTACAACATAATACAAGGCAGTCTCCCACTGCCCTTAGCATCTTTTTTATTCTTTGTTCTATATCAGGAGTCACCTCTCCAAATACTGATCATGGGATTTGGCAGCTATTGGCAAGGCACTGGAAAAGATGCATTTTTATCAAGCCTGTTCTAGACATCATTCTTGCACCCATACAACCAAGTCAATGAAGGGCTTCATTTCATCAATACTGGTATAACATTGTTATTACTGGCATTAAATATATTGCATGGAATGTGTCAATAATGGATAGATTGTATCCTGTAACTCTGCTAAAATTAAAGTTGAACAATGTTTGTGTGTTGCAGATATGCCCCTAGTGTATAATACATACATATCAGCCAATAGCATTTTGAAAACATTATTGCACCAGGAAGACAACTGATCATATGATACATCTTTCAATAAAAAGATAATGAGTGGATTATTCTGGTAATGAATTAGATATGAAACAAAGCCAAGGACACAGCAGAAAAACAAGTCTTCTCTCTCTCACTGGTGCTACTACTTGTTCTCACTACTGGCAGTGTCTTTCCCAACTTCTGTGTGTGTCAGAAGAGCACAAAGAGGAGATGGTGCTTTTTGCAGCTGTTCTCTTAAGCATAACTGGCACCAAAATGGGCTAGATTCAGTGACCAAAGGGTTTCCTCTTAAATTCATAAGATCATCTCATACTCCCACCCAGAAACCAAGGCAAATCAAATATGCCTCTGAAGAATCAACCCACAATAGCCCAACCTCACTCTCAGGTACTGATTTTACTCAGGAAATGAAGCAAGATTTCAGTATTAACAAGAGATGTGACTTTGGAAAGCCATAGCAATGCTTTTCTATCCTCCATATTCAGTCATACATACCAACACTATAATTCAAAACCTTCAAACCTTGGTTTCATAGGTGAAAAAAACCTTAAATTGTGAATGCTGACAGGCAGGAGGTTATTGGGTATATGTGTGTGGGTGGGTGAATGTCTGCAGTTCAAATTCTGCATGCTCAAGCCTGCTACTTGCTACTGAAACTGATATGGGCTGGTTGTAGATTTTGATAACACCTGGACTAATCAAGTGACACATTCCAAACCCTTCAATTAATGAGACATGAGACAGAACCACTAATCAAGTGTCTTCTGCATACACAGTATTCAGATTGGGAAAGCCAGTGCCCAAGAAGAGGACCCTGTAGAAGTGGTCTCAGAAAAAGTGGTCTTGGGAAGAAGAAGAAGAGCTTCTGTCTGGAAGAGAGATCCTAGAAGTGTAGAAGATCCTGGGGATGGGGGAGATGCATAGAGACAAATGTCGGGGGCTGCCTAAGGCCCTTGGCCAGTGATGCCCAAGACTGGTAGCTGTGAGCAGTGGTACAACACGAACTGACATGAGTCTTTATCCAGCCTTCCTGGACCAGCTGCAACCTCCCTGTGGGAAAGAGAAAATGAGGCCATGGGAGCATTAATGTTGGGCAGAAAAAGTGAGCAAGTGTGTGAGATAATCAAGGGTAAAAGCTCTAATCTCATCAGTACTTTTAATAAACCCCAGGATCCAGATCCAGTACACGTTGTCCTTTTTCTCTGCTATTCCCGTGATGCCCACCTGCAGATGTGAACACCCAGTAGCTGCAAGTCCCTTCAGCCTGCCACCCTCTCCCTCCCCACATCCCAGCTACGGGGCAGGCAGAGTCCCAGAGCAGAAGAGCAGACCCAAGACTGCTGTCTGGTTTCCATACAGAGGTATTTTCATTTTACTTCTCTACATCCTCTCCTGATAGGAGATCAGCACCCACAAGCCTGCCTGGACCCTATAGCTCTCTCACTTCTTGTTAGTCTGGTGTCCTATGCCAGGTCTTGCTTCAACACTGAATCAGCATTACTACACCGCCTTGTTGCATACTCTTCCTTGAGCCCAGACACTCATGGCAGAGACACATTTCTGGGCCTTTCCTTTCACATGGTCTCCAGACAGGAGCCTGAGTTAAATCTCTTTGCATCCTCGGCTGCTGGTGAGATCATGGGGTGAAAGAAAAGCTTCCCATTGTTGTCTTCCCAGAACCACCTCATCCCTAGAACTCTGCCACCTCTTCCAGACTTTCCTGATTTTCTGTCTTCACAGAGTCCCTCAGCCCTATTTTTAAGCTCTGTGATTTAGCAGAAAAACCCTCTATACAAGGGTTTTAAGAATCTCACAAGACTCTTGAGCATTAATGCTGACTGTTCAACAAAAGTACCAACCCAATTCACAGTCCTTGCTTTTACTTGCACAGACAACTCACTATCCAGTGATGACTTCAGTCAGCTTTAGATCACACATCCACAAGGATTTAGGAGACACAGGTGTTTGAGCTCACCCTTCATCTTTTCTTCATCAGCACAAAGACTGTTTGCATTGCTTTTTCCATGCCCAACTTGTTAAATATCCCAGGTCATATAGGGAGGATGGAGATGTTATTAAAGTGGTGGAGAGAAGAAAAAGAAGAGAGGAAGGAGGCAAGCAGATCTGCTAATATATTTTTAAATGTACATAAAGTTGCAAGGCTGAATGCCGCTGACCTCGATCCTAGAATCTAGACTACATAGACACAAACTAAGGCATCATGGCTGAATAGTTGGCAAATATCAGGCCACAGGAAACAAATGCATCAGAAGATTTCATTCCAGCCTGTTGTGGCTGTTGCAGTGATGCATATGGGAAAAGGAAGAAAGTATTAGTTAGTTGCTGACCTCAGTACTCATTCAGTTACAGAATGGGTTGGAAACTTACCCATCAAATGTTTTTTCTTTTGAAAATGCAGATCAGTCAATGCAAAATTGCTGGGGGGAGACTGACATCTCTGGATTCGAAAAAATTTAGAAATAATAATAATACTTTTTAATTATTTTTATTTCAAATTTGTAATTAACATACTAAAATGCCCAGGTTTTACATTCAAATTGAAATAGTTCCAGTTTATCAAATGAAATGTTTTCATTGACTGATTTGCAAAATATAGTTTTGTTCCACTTCAGGAACAAGACAGTTATTTTCCACACAGGATGAATACTTTACCGAACAAAAATATTCTTTATTCAAGAAACAGGGGGAATTCTATTTTAAGAATTTGTCCTAAGTATCCTCCTGTGTTTCTCTTTTACTTTTCTCATTCTCAATGTTCTTGCTAGAGTAAAATGCAGACAAATCTTCACTGGTTTTGCTTTTCTCCATCTGGATTGTTGTCAGAGCCTGTTTGCTTATTTCCAAGCTGGTGTTCTAGTTTTGTGGTGGAGGAAGGGAAGGCAGGACAAAATTTATAACAGCTTTCTCTTTGGGGTGCTGTTCTCATAATGAACACAAATTGCTCTCATTTATCATCTTGTGATGTAATCATATAAAAGTCTTTCCCATCATCATCCCTATAAGCTAACTGTTTTGCTGTACTGGATTATAATGACAAATGACAAAATCTTTTGCATTACTTCAACCATTACAAAACTCTAAAGGGACTGTTACTCTACAATGCCACTAAGGTTTTCTGATAGAGGTATCCCATGCTGAAAACTGCAGTTAGAAGTACTCAGTATACCAACAACTTCTCTACAATGTTGGCTCTTGGGGGGGGGAGGGGTGTGTGCAAAAAACGCAGTTGTCTTTAAGACAACCCAAAACACAACAGGGAGTAAATTGTGGTCACATGTTACATCCAAATAAGAGATAAATCCAGGGGTTCCACTTTGGGGATGTTTTTTCAATATATCACAGGCTACAAGAAACATGGAGTTATCTGCAGGATTCATTTGCTTTCTGTTTTTTGGAAGCTGATAAATCCATTCCACTCACTTAGGGCTGCAGAAACATGCAGCACTCCAGTAAGAGTTGATGGAAGAAAAGGGTGCTCAGCAATGCAGATACATGTTTACCATTTCTCAGGAGCAGACTGTGTTGCTATTTCAAGTAGAAGAGAAAGAAATCCTCCCCAGGGTTCCAGGGGCAAACTTTACCATTTCATGCTTCCCCGGAGTATCCTAGCAATTTAAAATTTGTCATGGACTATTTGTGAATAGGTAAGTACAAAATTAATACACATAGTGAGCTTAGAACTTTTAGTGGGTTGAGCACAAGATTTGCCACATAAATGAATTGCCCTTCTGGGAAAATTGAGTACAGCCATTTGCATAAACTGACAAGTATTTGCACAAGTCCTCAGGCCAGCAAGCACCCAGAAAGAAGTTGAGGTCTGATTTTCTGCTGTCTTCCACAAGTGTTCTGCTGGAGATTTCCATTGAGTTCCATGGACTCTTGCCTCCTTACACATCAGTGTAAAAGAGATGAGTCAGCTTTCTGATACCATTTTTTCCTTCATTTATACCCTTCTTTCTGTAAATAATGAACTACTCAAATGACTAACAGACTGTACTGTTTTCTTTATTAAAATTAATAGTGTTACATTTAAAACATACTTAATCTGAATCACATTGGAACACATAGCTCCTGTTGAACTATATTGCAAGAAAATATACATTTCTACTCTGCCTTTAATTAAAGAATTTAGCAGGCCCAATCAGCCTTAAATATATATTTGCTTCAGCTCTTCACAAGATTAAAATAAAATGGTAACTTAATGCTGTTCTCTAATTATGCCATCCGCCAGAAATCAGCCATTGGCTCTAATGAGTTCAGTGAATCTAATGGTGAGAGTATTGCAAAATTTTTTATATTGTTAGATGGGGAGAGAAGTAGTTGACACAAAGCAAGTTGATCCCTTATCACCTGAGGAAGAAAACCTATGTTTTGTATATTCTCCCCCTGAGTAAACATAACAGCAAAATTCTTGCTTATAATTACATGTTTCTCTTTCGATAAAAATAATTGAACAGTTTTTTCTCCTACAATTTAAAGGCTCTACTTTGTGAGATGCCAAGCAGTGAAGCAATGGAAAATTGCAGGTCTTCCATGAAGACCCATATAATTCTGGCATTTCTCTTTAGTGTTTTTAATACCATGGTAAGCAGCACATTGATGACACTAACAGTTGAAGACATTAAGAAATAGGAACAGAAGTAGCATAGTGTATCTTATCTGGTGTTGATCTGTTGCTACCAATGAGAAAGTTTCATCTCCCCATTCCCTGAGTCCTTCAGTTCATTAATTGATATTGATAACACATAACTGTTGAGTAGACATCACAGAATAGCACAGGCACATAAACTTGGGGCTCAAAGTGACTCTGAGAAGTCACCCAGTCCATCCCCTGCCCCAGTCCAAATCATCTATGGAAGTCTCAGCAACCTGTTGTCTAAACTGCTCCTTAAACCCCCCAAAATGGAGATTTTCCAGTTCTGCTAAGCATTTTATTATTGAGATTAACAAATGCTTAACAAAGATAAGTCTTATCAATGCCTAAACTGAATCACCATGTCTATAGTTTAAATTCTGTACCAGAAAATGCTCCATCTCTTAGCAGAGACTCTTTATATACTTGGAGACTGTTACAATCTCCATCCAAGTCTTCTCTGTAAATTAACCAAGTATATTCAATCTTTCCACAGAAGTCACATTTTCTAGATCTCCAGTTTCTCTCCTCAGGCTTTCTCCTGCAGGTCCATGGAAAGTCCATGGGACCATAATGGCAACCTGTTACAAACTGTCAGCAAATATTTGTCATATCACAAAAATGCATGAAAAATCACTGTGGAAATAATACTATCTGGTCCAGCTGATTCTTGCCCATAAGGGACAGATACAAAAGCCTACATAGAGGAGTATGTGAAGCACATCATCAACATTAATTTTTAACTTATTTTTACAGATTCACTTTGATGGCATATATTTAATTAGCTAATAGGAAGTAAAGGAGAGTCAGGATCCAGGAAGCATGTTTTTGGATGACTTTCCATTTTGGGGAACTCGCGTTCTCCTACTCCAGCTGTTGGCACTGCCAGGTATTTGTCAGGGTTCCTAGGCTGTTCTCAGTGCTGTACAGGACTCTCAAGGGTACGAAGGGGTGGAAACAACTTGGACATAAACAGAACCCACAAATGCAAGTTATCCGATGACTGAAAATTATATCCGTTCAGATTTTCAGAACACCAGTGGTGATACCGTACCTGTGGTGGTACCGTCATGCTATTCTCTTGAATCAGTACACTTCTGTAAGAAATAAAAATATGTTTCAGCTATTACTCAAAGTCCTAATATTTGGGATCCAAGGCATTTGGAATTTGTGCATACATTCATCACTTTGATTTTACTACTTGAGTTATGAAGGTACACTTATCTATGGATAAATTACCCTTTATCTTTGGCTGAAAGCTCTGTATAACAAATTATGCCAAAACTAATATTTTTTCTTAAAATACATCTACTTTTTCAACATCTGACTTCATGGCTGTCACACTTTTTTCTAGTAAGTGATTATCTGACCTTTTTGTAGAGTTTTTCTTTTATCATAAGTAGTTTTTATGGCTGGTTTTATGACTACAACATATTCTTATCATGACATTCAAGCAAATCATTGTCATTTTGTAGCACAAGTACCCACTATTGAAATTAACTGGAGGCTGACAAAATATATCTTTTTATGCATCTCTCTATGACCTGTGCAAAACATCCCACCCATTTCCCAGGTTCTGGCCATGTTCCTTCTTGCTGCTGAGGGAAGGTGGAGGGATGGACTCCCATGATCTGCTCTTGCTAGATCACAGACTTTCAGAGTTGGAACTACCCTGGGATTTGCAATGATCATCACAAGAGATCTGACACTAGCTCAGCCCTGGCCTGTTCTTTCAGTGTCAGTTGTTATCGAGCCACCAGCCAGATCTGTTGCAAAGCATAGTACCAGTATTTTACAGAAAAGCCTTTCCTTAAACCAGATACTGCTAGTTCATTCTCCTTGGTCCCCTGGGAGATACTGGCAGGAAAATCCTCATGTCTGCTCAGGTCAGGTGCTCTCATTCCTTACAGCTTTAGTCCCTTTTGTCTTCTCAGCTCTCTGAAGAAGGTCAAAACAACCTGTATTTATCCCAGGCATGCAAAATTTCAAAATTCTATTAGCTGCATTGTTTCAGTACTTGGAGATTTTCATTAATTAGCCTTCTGTGCCTCTAGTGTCAGCAAGAAGTGTCCTCCAGGTTGCCCAGCAGCTGACAGATGACCAAAGATATGCTTAAAAAGCTAATACCATAGCATAATCCCAGCTTCCATACCACAAGTCATGTCTCAGTACAGCAGTTTTAAAATGTTTTATTATTCCAGCACACTGGGACGACCACAACATTTTCAGTTTCAGAAAAAACACTTCCTATGACAATTGATTTAGGTTTATATTTTATGTTTTATTTTCATGATTACTTATCAGTGCCTGATTTTCACTTACTCTTCTCAGCACCTTTGAAAGTCAGTTCCTGTTTCTTTCACTAGAACATTACTTTGTATCTAGATCTGTTTTCACAGCTGCACCAGTGATGTGAGATGGCAGTTCTGTTCAGGAAAGTCAGAACATCCTGACTGGGCAATGGGTAGAGAAGGTGCTGTATGGCTACCCACAACCCTTCACCAACCAGAAGAAAAAACTACCGATTAGATAACCACATGGTAGTGGAGGACAGAGTGAAGTGTCTACAAACTTAGTGGCCAGAGTTTTTGATGGCCACGCTCTCTAAAAACAGTTTCTCTGATATTGCTTGATATTCACCTTGAACAAGTCACCTGAAATCTTCATCATACAGTATGATACTCTACACACGGCTATATTTGATCAAGATGAAGATGAACACTGAATTTTCCAGGGGTTGTGCCTCAGTATCATAGTCAAGTCAAAAATTTTTATTACTTTGAAGAAGTTTTAAAACACAGCTCTTTTTGTTATGCACAAGCATGGCTGAAAAAAATAGATATATATGGGACTTAAACTGCTAAGCAAGGCACATCAAGTATTTATGCAAACAGCAGTGGGCAACCACATGTAAATGGCATTTTGTTAACAGAGGTGTTTGGGAGAACCTGTTTACTGCAAGTGAGGTTTGCTTTCATTTTTTGGGAGAAGCTTAAGTCAGAAGATGGAACATGGCAGTGCAGAGTAGGAGTTGTTAGTCTAGTATTAGGGAGGGCTTAGCACACTCAGTTACCAGACTTAAATTAATGTGATGGTAGCTGGCATCAAAAAGACAAATAAATGGAAGTCAGGATAATGATTTCCTAATACACATAGTTCATGTTACAAGAACGCATCTGACTACACCTTAACTGAAGCTGGCAGCTGTCACCAGCTGGGAAGTAACATTATCCACTAACCCAAGAAAGGGCTTGCAGGTCAGGATTTATAAACATTCTCTCTCACTTTGCTATAAATTAATTTTGCAGTTTCATCCAAGTCACAGTTTGCAGCACTTTAGGCTTTCCCAGTTTCATAACCAAAGTAGATCTGATGCTTCACAGAGGAGCATTCACACTTCCTTCAACAAAGTTTATAGAACACTTGAACATCTTTCAAAGACAAATACTATATAAAAGCTAGATTTCAATACTTTGGTAGAAGGTTTTATTCATGCAAGAGAAAAGACAGAAACTGAGCCTAGATACTTAATAAACATAAATCCATTTTGATACATTATGTGGGGATTTTTTAGTTCTGTTCTTTGCTGCATGTAAAACAAGTTATGGAAATCATGTGTTCTTAAAATGATGGAACACATGAATATGAATTTTGAGTCAGATCTAGCTATATGTCAAAGGAATCAAAAAACAAGGTGTTTCTTAAGTGAATAAATATAATGATAGGGAAAAATTATTGTGTAGTCTAAAGCAACTGGAGAGAAACAGCTATTGGTTGAACTACTTAAGGAAGTTGGAAATGAGAACATACCTTTCCTCACTCCTCAGCAAGCTCCTCAGTTTTTCTCAGCAATTCAAACAGCTACACCATTATCTCATTAAATCAACAGCTTGGCCTTTCACACCATTGCACGTAATATGCTCATTCTTTTCACTTGATGATGTGTTTCTAGGAAGTGAGCAGCCAAATCAAATCAAAATACTGAGAATTAAGGAAGGACTCTTCAGGTCAATCACAGGAACTTCAGTAAATCTATATGGCAATCAGAGATTATTTCAGGTCATACAGACAGACCTGAACTGGACTGGCTGGCAGGTGTAATGAACTCCCAGTAGCATGGTTACCTTAGGCTGAGGCTGCTGTGACCATTGCCTCAACTTGGTGCAGTCCAGACCTGCTCACTAGAATAACCTGAACTAGTGCAAAAACTAGTGTCAAACTGAAGGTTAATGAAAAATGGACATTCTTCAGTCTTCTCTTGTCATATTATGTAAGGTTAAGACATACGAAGACATCTTCCACCTTCAAAAGTCAAAGGCAGCACTAAAAACCAAAACCTGAATGTAATCACAAGCACTGTAAAGAAACATTATTGAAAGCTTTCTCATAGAAAATAATTATATCTGGAGATGGATTACCAAATCTTTTGGTCTTGATTCTGTAAGTGGTTAATTGCAGTTGTTTAGGAAAAGTATAGAAAAACTAAAGCATATACCAAATGTTTTGTCCTCTGATATGCTCCTACCCTTTGGCCATCAGACCTTTAGGGTCTTCCTGAAAAACTGTTTGCACCTAGGCCATCTCACTTAATAGACATCTTCAGAAAATTATTCACAGCAACTCAGAGTTATTTTTCCTGAGTGGTAATAACTAATATATCCATCACTGCCTATGACAGTTGTCATGGTTTAAGCCCAGCTGGTAACAAAACACCATGGTAACGCTCCCTCACTCCTCCCTACACCAGCCCCAGTGGGATGAGGAGGAGAAAATACAAAGAAAAGCTCATGGGTCAAGACAAGGACAGGGAGGGATCACTCACTACTTATGGTCATGGGCAAAAGACAGGCTCAACTTGGGGAATAAACAAGATCAATTTCATTAACTACCAATCAAAATAAAACAAGGATACTGAGAAGTAAAACCAAACCTTAGAACACCTTCCTTCCACCCCTCCCTCCTTCCCACCTCAACCCCACTCCCGGTTCTCTCCACCTCCTCCCCCCTGGCGGCGCAGAGGAACAGGGGATGGGGGTTGGGGTCAGCTCACCACACCTGGTCTCTGCCCCTCCTTCCTCCTCAGGGGGAGGACGACACTGCACTCATCCCCTGCTCCATTATGGGGTCCCTCCCACAAATGTGAGTCCTTCCCACGGGCTGCAGTCCTTCACAAACTTCCCTGGCATGGGTGCTTTCCACGGACCTATCTTCAGTCACAAACTGCTCCAGCACGGGCTTTCCCATGGAGTCACGGCCATCTTTGGGGGCATCCCACTGCTCTGGTGTGGGCTCCTCCCCGGGCTGCAGGCGGGCATCTGCTCCCCTGCTCCCCTCCATGGGCTGGGGGGGACAGCCTGCCGTCTCACCACGGGCTGCAGGGGCATCCCCTCCTCCGGCGCACCTCCTGCCCTCCTTCTTCACTAACCTCAGTATCTGCAAAGGGTTTCCTCTCACATCCCACTCCCCTTACTCATTACCAGTTCCCCTTCTTAAATCTGTTCTCCCAGAGGTGCTACCACCGTCACTGATGGGCTCGGCCTGGGCCAGAGTCGGGTCCGACTTGGAGCCGGGGAAGCTTCGAGCAACTTCTCACAGGAGCCACCCCTGCGGTCCCCTCCCCCACTACCAAAACCCCGCCACACAAATCCAAAACAATAGTTCAGATTATTTTTCCCAGAGGCATTACTTCTTGACTATCAGATTGGATTTTAGTCTTCCTTTTCCTCAGCCAGTCATTTGCTACTGTAATATCCTCATGGGTTTACAGATGAAAATCTCCCTTTTGGTTATACCTCTGCAAATACTAGTGACCAGGAGTCGATAAGCACAAAGCTCTTTCAAGCAGAAAGAGCCTTTGAAATAAGAGGTTTCTATAAAACATGTTAGCTGTGCAGGTAAAACGTCAGAGACAGTACGAATGGCAAGTTGCAGTTCCTAGGCACAAAGCTTGAATTTTTCATCATTTGCCTGCAGGCTAAAAAAATGAGACTGATAAATTATACAATTTGAAAAAACTATTGTGTTTTGCTGTTTTTCAGGAACATGGATCTTTTTTTGAGATTTTAAGTTCAGTGTGTGTGAGAGATTATGTGCAGTTGGCTGGCTCACTATTTTGGAGCTACTTTGAAAAAATGGTCCCAGGTAGGAGAAAAATACTGACAAAGCAAGACTAGCATCAGAACTTTTAGGACTATTACAAGCTTTTAGAAAAATCAAACTATAGAAATGTTTTTCAGGCTTTTGAAAAAAGCTGTTCTAAGGTGGCATCTTTATTTTACTAATGAAAGATTTTGAGAGCTAATTCTAAATTTTGTTACTTATGATTTCAAAAAAGATAAACCTAAAACCAGGACATTAATGACTATTAGACACTGGGAATAATGAACAAGTCAATTTTGATCCCTTTTGACACATAACTTAGATAAGAAGAAACCTCTATATGCACTCTTTTTATCAGGTAGCAGTATGAGCTGGATTTCCTGTTCACTGTAGAAAACAGATTTGTATCATCATCTTTAAACAGTCTCTTACTAAAATTTTCATAGTGAGCAACATTTGTTTTAATCTTTTCCACATGATCTTCATTGAGATGAACAAATATTTCCATAAAACCATGTATTTATATCACTATCATTGACAAAAAAATATTGAAAACCACCTATATTAAGCTAGGAACAAAAGCTTTGCTATACAAAAAGGAAGTTATGGTCTGAATTTCCCAGGATCTTATTAAATACTGTGAGGTAATTGGAAAAAGAACAGAAAAGTGAAAAGAGAAAAAAATATAAACAATATCTAGTATAGAGAAACAAATCAAAGCAGAAAGATTTTTTTTGCAGGAAAATACAAACACCAAGATGAACTGAAGTACTTCTATACATAATCAGGAAGATGGAGAGTAAAAACAGATAACAGATAAATGCAAAATAGGTGAAGAAAACACAAACAGCTTCAGCCAGACACAGGCACATCTATGCCCACACTGCTCTCCAAGAAAGGGCCAAGTCCTTGCGGATGGTTCTTGTCACACTTCCACCACGTATGAGCAAACCTTTGCACTGGAAGGGAGTCTGTGGAAACTGTCACTTGATGCTATTCCCACCTATCAGATGCCTAAAGGATTTTCACTTATAGCCCAGGAAATCAGCAACCAGCTGCTCCTATATAGCCTTCCGCCATCCTCAACAGTCATTTGTATAGTGTGCAAATGTGTGACTGATGTCAAGCAGGCAAGCTAATGCCTTAGTCTTGCCTAGAGAGACCTTGGTGTTGCATGCCGCACATGGACACCACCTACACCTGCTGGAGTGTAACACACAGTTATCTCAGGGCATTAGCCTGCTCCCTGGCTCCGAAATGTGGAGATCAACGCACTGCTTTTGCAGTGCACCTCATTTCACAGATTCCAAGGATGATGACTGTGAAGGAAAGTGTTTGTTCTGCTGCAAAAAGGTATCAGCATCTGGCCCTCCAGGTGCTGCAAGAGCCATGTTTTTAATACCCACCCAAATCATTGAAGAGCTACTTGACAAAGTAGTGCTACTAAAATGAATGGTGTGGAAGTGATTAACTGGTCACCAAGGAGAGTGAGTGAAGGGTTCACTAAATGATACAGAGGACTGGCCCTATCTGACAGGTACTGTAGATAAAATTGAAATAAGGTATTTCCACCCATCTTAAGGACTTTTCACAGCACATCTTCAGCACCCTAGAGAAACCCTTACTGCAATTTATTGCATTCTAGCTGTGGGATGGGAGCTTGTGTGTTTATGCATGCCTAGATACTAAAAAAGGTGGAGACTTGAATCAGCAAAAAACCACTTGCCTAATGTCCTCCATGGGGTAGCCAAGGTTTGGTTTAAAGCTAATATGCCTTCATACTGGAATATTTTACTCTAGCTATATTGCATCACTTTATTGCAAAAGTCTTAGTGTCATTTAATGAGTACAATTTTTTCAAACAACATTTTTACCCAGTCTCCTGAAATACCAGCTACAAGGTGTACTAGTTGTTTCTGAACACTCACAAAAAAAGGAGGGTGGAAGAAAATTGAAACAACACAGGCTTGGTTAGCTTTGTTCTGGCCATGGATGGCATTGTGTTGTAAGGCAAAGCAGCACGCTGCAATACTCAGAGAAATCTATGAAATAGAGCTGAAGAGATTATCTAGGTATTTCTTCACCCTAAGGATCTACCATCTTTCCTGACAGATGTCCCTCCAACCTGTTCTTAAAGGCAATCTGACAGATTCCAGCATTTCTCCTTGCAATCTACTTTGGCACTTCACTGCCTTGTTAGAAGAACATTCCTCATCCTGAAGTCAATTCCTCAACTTAGTATTCCCTGTCTTAGAAAACAGCAGATGTAGAAAAGTATTTTATCTTCCTTCTTGTAACTAGTTTTTGCAATTTTGAATTGGTGACCTATGGAAAGATGAAAAAAATGAAGACTGTAGGAAAGGAGAAGTATTCAGTAACTGCCATGTCTTTATCTGGTCAATCTTAAATCTGTATGATTCTACAGTTCATGTATATCCTTTTTAAATTTGTTTGTCATTCATATTCTTATTAAATTCAACACCCATACAAGCCACATCTCAGCAGTGGAAGCTGTGCCAGTACAAAACAGGACGGTATTACTTTATTCTATCTTAAGGGTAGTGCGTTAGTTGATATACATCATAACACACTGGTTGCTTTGCCACAACACCATGACTCATGTTCAGCTTGTGAGCCATTGTAGGGTTCAATTATATGGAACTTAGTTATCGGGCCTGAAAGTAGCTCATGGTCACAAGAGTGTTCCAGACGCCTTTAGAAGGCTTTGAACAGACTAAACAAGATAGAAGAAGAAAGATCCCAATTAGAAAAACACAGGTGCGCATTCCACGATAAAGGGAACTTGGCACAAACAACCTCAATTCAAGGACTTATCTCGACCAATTGGACTAAGACAAGCCTTGCATGCTCTAATTAATACGGCCAATTATGTCCTATGTTTATGCGCGTGTATAACTAACCTTTTCTTACGTCTGTGCGCGTGGACAGTACCGATGTAACCAATCACCGTTTATGCTTGTGCGCGTGGACACCAAATGCTTGCATGCAGCAACCAATTAGAATTTCTAAACAACTTATAGAATTGTATAAAAATGATCGGCTAAGCTCAATAAACTACTACTACTTTTGATCATCATATTGGTGTTCCATCATCCGGACCCCAGATGGATTAACCCTAAACCCTACATTTGGTGACCCTGACGTGATCTGAAGAGGAATAAGAGGCAACGCTACTGAAAAGACGAGAAACTGCCGCGGACCACGGTGGCTGGAAAGACGGCGCCGGACACTGCTCGGAAGAAGCAGGACTTCACTGCTCGAAAGAAGCAGGACTTCACTGCTCGGAAGAAGCAGGACTTCACTGCTCAGGAGAGGCAGGTAAAATCGTGAGGTTACGGTGAAAAAAGGGGCGGCATGGGTATCGCAGCATCTGCGAAAGAAAAGGCAGCCAGAAAGACATTTATTAGGCTGGCTGAAGAAACAAAAATAGATATTAAAAAGGATCAGTTAGAGGACTTGTTACAGTGGGGCCAAAAAAGGGGACTTTTTAAGGACTCTGAGGCTCTCTTTTCATTGTCTGTTTGGGAGAAGTTAGGAAAAAAAATATGGGACTCTATACAAGAAGGGAATAAAATACCTACACGTCTGGTAGCGCATTGGAAAAAGTGTCTCAAAGTGATGCAGCAAATAACGTCAGAAACTGCTGCTGAGGATGCACTAAAACGTGCTGTAGCGATAGAAATTCAAATCATTAATGCTCCTGCTCTGCTACCGTATCGTTCGGAGGCAGAGACAGTACGCGAAACACAGGACCCCCCCCTGCTGCCAACGGTGCCGCCGTTAGAGGAACAGAAAACACCGATTGCGGCTTTTCCTGTAAAGGAGTTGAATTTTTGGGGGAAGGGAACTAACGCTGATATCCCCATGGCCCCGCTTACACCTGAGGAACAGGGGGTGATAAATCCTTTGCCGAAAGAGACAAGTCAGCCGCCGTTACGAGCGGAAGACGTTCCCCTGCCTATGGACGCTGATGATTGGGGGGCCCAACCGGACTTAGAAAATACTGAGGAAGCTCAAAACCAGTTACGTACTGATTCTAATAATGTAAACAAGGACTTGGCTACTTTAATAATAGATGAAAAAGAGACAATGTTAGAATTGTTGGCGGAAATGCAGAAAGAGAGACTTTTTGGAGCTTGTCCGCGTGCTCCTGTGCCCTTGACTTCTGCTCCACTCCCTGGGACTGCCGATATTAATCAGCCATCTGACAGTTCCCAAGCCTCCCTAACCGTACAATTAAAGGAAACCCTACAGGATCAGGGAGTGAGTAAAAATCCACCTACGAGAAAACAGCCCCCAGATGCCACCGTTCAACATGAACAAATTATACCTAGCATATACCCTGATTCAAATAATGCAAACGAGGATTTGGCTACTATAATACAAGGACGAGAGAAAGCTAAAATACATGCTGACGCTCACGCTGCAGCACTCGCGGTAGCTCTACAACCGATAGTGCAGCAGGGAAAAGGAGACTACGGCCCACACAAAGACCCCTTAGCGTGTTATCGGTGTGGTCAGCCAGGGCATTTGAGACGTGTGTGCCCTCAACGCATAGCAACGCAGCCTCGATCTATGCCAGAACTAACTAACAGCAGTCAGTCAAACTTTCCTGGGGTCTGTAACAAGTGCGACAAGTTCGGACACAAAGCCAGCGACTGTCGATCAAGGTTTAAAAAAGATGGAACACCGTCAACACTATATCCGGGTTTGCAAGTTGCGGAAGCCTCTGTTTGTCCACAAAAGCTGTCGCTACACAGAGACATACGAAATATACATGATGTGCAAAAACTTGTCGGAGACCTACAGTGGATCCGGCCTTATTGTGGTATCACAAATACAGACTTGCAGCCACTGCTGGACTTGTTACGGGGCAGCAATAGCTTAACTTCTCTACTACAACTAAATGTGTCGGGACAGCAAGCCTTGACGGCAATTGAACAAAAAATTACATCATCTATGTCTGGCAGATATATCCCTGATTTACCCATAAATTTATATGTATATAACTCAGATAAGGAAGCTGCAGGAGTTTTGGGTCAGTGGGATGAACGACAGAAACAAAACCCATTGGTAATACTAGAATGGATATTCTTGCCTGCTAGCATGTCAAAAGCGGTAGTTACTAGAATTGAAGCTCTGGGAATGTACATTCAAAAAGCAGGGGTGAGGGCGATACAAATTTCAGGGAAGCAAATGGACAAAATTATTTTACCTATGTCAGTTGATATTGTGAATAAGGCCATGATAAAAAGTGACTGTCTTGCAGTAGCTCTGCTGGACTTCAAGGGGGAAGTGGATAATCACTACCCCCCTCACCCATTATTCAAAACAATGTTAACAATGGAACCACGCTCTATTTGCAGCGAAAAGCCGCTGGAAGCTATTACCGTTTTTACTGATGCTAGCAGCAGGACGGGTAAAGCGGGATTTGTGTATCTTCAGGGTGGATCCTGGAAATCCGAAGTCGTTCCAGTTTTACAGCAATGGCAGGGACCTTGCAAATTATTTACTTGGGGAAGAGGGTATGCTTGTGTTTCCACAGGTAACGAACAGCCCCATTGGATACCGGCGAAATGGGTCAAGCCGTGGATTGAGCGACCAGATGACGCAAACAACTCAGAAGATCGAGAGCAAGAGGCAGCGGAGACATCAGCAGGTCCCGAAGCCCTAGACAGACCGATTGGACAAATCACGACAGAGACCGGCAGTCAATGCGGAAATTAAGAATGCGTGTGAAAAACGTAGAGTATGATACCGACTTTAGATATGTATCTTAGTGTGAGTGGGTAGAAAGGATAGCAAAAAAAAAAAAAAAAAAAAAAAAATTTTTTTTGTGTATAACTATTCTAATAGCATTTTGACTAACCAACTAACCTACTAACCTGTAACTGATCGTATTGAGAATAAGCAGTTTAGAGTTATTATAGCATATATATATATATACACGATTTAATCTTGACCAGCACTCGGTGGACCTTTACTCTTCAGAGCCGGGTGTGGCAGTGGTTTTAGGATACCCCGATATATAGTCATTTATTCGTTCAAAAAAAAAAAAAAAAAAACAGGAGAAAGACAGAGGGTTAATTAAAACTAAAATTGGAGATAAGGTCATTGCCTTAGTTAAAGATCTAGAAACAGAGCAATGGGAAAGTCCACCTCTTCCTTAATAACCTGGGGCGAGATTATGCTTGTGTTTTCACAGGTGCAAGCCCACAATGGACTTCCGTTCAATTTACACGATCATCATCATCCGGAGCATCACAGATGGTGCGGCGGCAATACGAATACCACCTCAGCCAAAAACTAATGCGTAGGTCATCCTGGCTAACATAACAGATCAAAATTCTCAGTGCATTGCAACCGCATAACAAAGCCCATGAACAGATGGACAAGATGGCTATGACTTGTGCAGCGCACCTGGCCAGTGAGCGCACGCGTCATGAGTTTCTAAATGAGGCGGCTTTTTGGCACCCGCTGGCCACGTGTGCTAAAACCCGTTCCTCTGCAAATGTATAGATACCGGGATTTTCCGAAGAGCATCGGGTTGGTGTACGGTGAGGCCATCGTTGCCTCTGTGGGGACGCCCACAGAAAGCTGGCACCTACCGATTGCTGGGCTGAGTTCGCGGAGCAAAACCGCACAAGAATGTACAAGATGGTCCATCCTTGTGTGTTGCAATGTATTTACAAATTAATTGATGGATCAAGTAAGGCTGTGTTAATTGAAACAATAAACAATAAAAGAGGGGGAGATGTAGGGTTCAATTATATGGAACTTAGTTATCGGGCCTGAAAGTAGCTCATGGTCACAAGAGTGTTCCAGACGCCTTTAGAAGGCTTTGAACAGACTAAACAAGATAGAAGAAGAAAGATCCCAATTAGAAAAACACAGGTGCGCATTCCACGATAAAGGGAACTTGGCACAAACAACCTCAATTCAAGGACTTATCTCGACCAATTGGACTAAGACAAGCCTTGCATGCTCTAATTAATACGGCCAATTATGTCCTATGTTTATGCGCGTGTATAACTAACCTTTTCTTACGTCTGTGCGCGTGGACAGTACCGATGTAACCAATCACCGTTTATGCTTGTGCGCGTGGACACCAAATGCTTGCATGCAGCAACCAATTAGAATTTCTAAACAACTTATAGAACTGTATAAAAATGATCGGCTAAGCTCAATAAACTACTACTACTTTTGATCATCATATTGGTGTTCCATCATCCGGACCCCAGATGGATTAACCCTAAACCCTACAAGCCATTGTAACCAAAAGCCTTCTCTGCAGTATTTCTGCATAGCCATCGCTCTCTGTTCTGCACCTGTACATGACTATCTCTAGCTATGTTTGCATCTCGCTTTGTTAGATTGCATTGTGTTTTTCTCTAAATCATTCCTTTAATCTAAAACAAACAAACAAACAAAAAAAAAAAAAACCAGCCCAAACCTCTAATCCTATCCTTTGACACATCCAAAATCCTTAGGTGCTCCAGATTTAGTAAGCTCCTAAGTTTATGGAGTGCTCCTCCAAAGATAAACCTTTGCAGTCCTTCAAGATCTAAGTATCATATTCTGAACAGTCCTTCTCTTTCAAAAAAGTCTGGGAAGGACAAAAAAATCCCAAACTGATGATGTTGTATGTGTGTATAATATGACATTTATATGTCTACAAAATTAAATATTCAGGCATGCTAGAAAAATACTTATTAATTCAGTTCTGAGAACCAATCTAAAACCAGAGCTATGTAGGCAAAGACATATTTTGTTCCACCCCCAAACTACATATAAAGAAAAGTCTTTCCTGATATTTAGTTAATACTGTCTAATATTCAGTTAGACAGTTCCTTGAAGCCAATGAGAAAATGGTTATTTTCAAGCAGTGTATGTGCTGATGCAGTAGCTGTTTGAAAGTACAAGGAAAGAAAAAGCTCCCATAATAAAAACATGTAATGGGCATTTGTTCATTCATATGATGATTGGTCTCGGGTTGTGAAAGTAATCTTTTTTAGACACCTTTCATTCAATTGTAGTGTAATGCTTTCCTTTAGGTGCCAAGGGGAGTGTGAGTACTGAGGACGACCTCACTTTCAAATGGGGAAAAAAAAGCTAATTATCAGTGCTGGACAAAGCATGATCTACTTATCATCAAATTCCACATGAAAATGCTTTTTTTTTTCATTGAAAGGTATTCAAAGGACAGATGAGCAAGGGTTTTTTTAACATTTAAAATGGTTTCTTAGGTGTTTAGAAGCAATGATATATGGACACTTGTGAGCAAATGGCCTAAGGCAGATCTGAGCAAAAAGGTAAAGAAGCTTGACAGTTATAGAGGACCAAATATTATTTCAAACACTTTCAGAAATAAGCAAAATATTTTCTTAGACACACAAGACATGTACAGAAAGCCAATCATGCACTGTATTTTTTTATAATTTAGGCATGTGGCTTCCTTAACAGTGAGGGATGAATAAATTCTTCCTGCATCCCACTTCTGGTTTTTCCACACAATTCTACAGGTAACTCACACTTCTGTTATTCTTCCACAACCCCTTTTTCTGGTATTAATAACATCAGTAGAAGGGAAAATTACTGAGCTGAAACATTTGTTCCTCAGGCTGCAAGTAGAGGAGCCATGCATTCAGTGCAGAGAAAATACATGTGCTCCTACATGTGAATAGAGTATGCTCCAGAATAAACAACAAAGGCTTGAAAATTTACTCCAGAAGTATCCTAATCACAGTTGGTTTATTTGAAGCTACTACTCATGATTTCTCTTTAGTACAGCCTAGCTCATCCAAAGGAATAAAATTGTCCTGGTCAATAATAACAGCAGGATGGCCTGTTCAAGTGGATATATTGAGGGCAACTGGGCCTAAAAGAAGCCTGAAGACTGAAATATCTGGATATTTCTACTTAATAAATGAGTAGTGACAAATGCAAGTTATGTGTGAATGTAGCTCCTGTTCTGTCTCCGTTGAAGAGGACAAAAATCCGTCTTCTCTTGGAAAAAAGTCTGTCTTTGCACTCCCGCAGTATCATCAGGACTTCTGGTGAGAGCAGTGGTCATGGTCAGAGCAGGTGCACATGCACCACATCCTGGCAGGCTGCAGTGAAGAATACATACACGTCAGATCAAATCTTTCCAGCAGGGATATCTAGGAGGGTCACAAGGATCACTGACATCCATTGCTTCCTGAACTTGCCAGAAGCATCCCAAAAAAATACTACCTTCAAGCTTAACTGAAAGTTACTGTAACAGCAATATTAGCTTTGGGAACACCTAGCAATCCTTCCAGCACTTTGGCTACACTTAAGACTGTCACACTGCAAGTGAGAAACATATCTGTTTAAAAAAATAGTAAAAAGTAATCACAAAGGGCATGGAAAAAGGAATATTCATGAGGCACAATGAAAGTTGTTATTCGCTTAATGTATGTCCATCTTAAAGCTCCTTATTTTTACATACTCAAGAAAAGCATACAGATGGTACCATAGAGTCATGAAAATATTTCAGTATTTTCAAGAGGTGTATGAAAGACAAAACAAAGCAGCTGTAACTTTAAATCCTGATAATTTAAAAGATGTTGCTCTGTCATTATTATGACTCATAAAAAATGTATTGTTGCCATAACAACAGCCTCATCACATGTGAGACTGCCTGAAAAACTCAAGCTTTCTTTAATCAGTCAGATACATGGGCCCAAACCTGAAAATAATTCACCAGTACATTCATGACACTTTCTTTCTTGAAAAATGAACTTTAATGCACACAATTCCTTTGTAACAATAATTTTTAAAAAATCTATAATCGAAAGATTCTAACGGATTCTCTTTTTCCTCCTAGGCAATAGAAAATTTGTGTCCTGGAATGACTGCATTTCTTCAGATGGAATAGGGTCAATGAATGCATTCAATGTACATTCTCCTCACTGCCATTATTTTCCTGAGGCTCCACCACATATTATTTGAATAACGCTCAACATAAATCCCAGATGGTAGCAGGACTTGCAAATGATCTAGTGTGGCAGCCCCTGCATGCATGCAAGGATTCATTGAGGAGAATTGCATTTTAATGGCAGTAGAAGGTATGCCACCTGGCCCCACGTGATAAAAAGCCTACAGTAATGCAACCACATTTCCCAATCCTAAAGGCTTGAGAGAGATGGCTGAGCACAGCACCTGCTACTGAATTTGTAGACTTCAAGCAGAAACATACAGGACATCTGGTCACGTGGAAGGATGGGCAGCATGTCCCTGTACCCTATGGCAGGCCACCCCACACGCTGCTGCTGCAGAGCACAGGTGTCTGGTGAGACAGGGAGCAGTGCAATCACGTTGCTCTTGGCTGCCCAGAAGTCATCTCTGCAGCAGTGGCAACTTCATTCCTGTCCCAGACCTCCACAGAAAATGTTTTCCTCGGACTGTGACACATACAGCCCAAAGCAGTCAGCAGAGGGATTTGCACCTGAAGTCCCATTCCCAGGAAGCCTAATCACCAAGTTAGTAGGTACCTGGGGACATAGGTTGAGTTTAGAACAAAAATTTCAGCTTTGATGAAGCAGGGGTTTAAGTTACATCCTCCAAATTTTAGTTTTCACAAACTGGCATTTTCCAGCAAACTGTTATTTTCTTGGATTTTGCTCTGCCGGGTCTCCTCTGCAACACAAATGATGTTTAATGTGCTTCATTTGATAATAAATGTAATATATCCCTTCTTTCCATATGGGTATTTTCTTCAAATTTTGCTCATTTTCAGTCTTAAGTCCTTTTAATTGACATTCATCAAGTAATTAATTTTTTCTCTACTATATTTTCCTCTTATTTAAATATGGTTACATCTGATTTTCAACTTTGGAAACATGCTTTGAGTTTTACAGGTCCAAGCATTTGCCTCAAATCCCATCCTTTCTGTGCTTCTTTTGCTTTGTGTTTCCTGAATGAACTTGTGCTCATACACTTACTGGTGGTAAATGCCCAAACTAGCTTTATAACTGGAAGGAGTGTTGTGCACTATTCATTATACAGTTCAGACTTCAGGGGATATCCCTTTTCATGCATTTATTATGAAGATGGAACAGCCCAGAAATATGTTTCTCCTTCAACTGAAATCCTATTGTATTCTGCTACTACATCTTTGTTTCCATACTTCCAGAGACTATGCAAAATTGACCTCTGAAAAGGAAGAGAAAGCAGGAAACTAGTACAGAGAATTTATATGGTTCAGAGGAATATTTTTATATATATATATGATGTCAGAAGATGGTGGATTAGAGAAATCATGGGTCTGATTCATTCTAGCAATTCCTTTACTTCCTCTGTTATTCTACAGAAATGCACAAGCAATTGGTAAAACACTGATCCTTGGCATACAGCTGCCTCACTGATAGCTTCCACCCACAGGGGAGGTGGGTATTAGAAATTACTTTGAGGAAGTCTTAATGGAAAAAGGAAGAGAAAAAAGAGAAAGATGGGACAAAACCATGAGTGAATTCAACCCGCAGGTTTAGGGAATGGATAAGGACAGAGTAAGGAAGAAGAATGCTAGCCTAAACCACCAGT
Organism: Buteo buteo; assembly: GCF_964188355.1. NCBI lineage: Eukaryota > Metazoa > Chordata > Aves > Accipitriformes > Accipitridae > Buteo > Buteo buteo. The sequence continues at coordinate 23,232,089 of NC_134173.1, read as the reverse complement.
AGATAATTTCTCTCACGAGTCACTGCTAGAAAATTCATGCTGAGTCACGGGCACTATAAGCAGTAATTTTAGGAGAGGTGATTGTTTGCTAGTTGAACTGCTATGTGAAAAGTCCCTCAAAACTTTTATTTTCTTTTGGAAATATTTTAGGTCATTCAAGAAATACACAAAAAATCTTTCCTAAAACCCAGCCCTCTGTCCAGTCAGTTCTGGATCACAAAGAATTAACTGTTTATTTTCCTCATATTCTTATAAAAATGTTGTATGTTAAACTCAATCTAATGAGAGGAAAAATAATGGTGTTCAACCTGCACCCCCAAATGAATCCCTGCTAGAAATTTTTCCTGTTAAATGTCAAGACCCTTATGCGACTGTATTTCAAATTCATACACAGTCAGGCTGTGCTTGTATATTTAACTACGTTTTCCTATACAAAACCTGTTTTCTGTCTTACAAACTGAATCACTAGCTGAAATGTCCCTTCTGGCCACATTTAAAATCTTGGTTATAATCCTTGATGAAACAGGGAAGTGAACAATCCTTGTATTTAATCAGAATAAGCTAAACTTATGAGCTTTCCTGGCAGATTTATTACTTTTCTTACGGATGAAGTTCCACTGGCTGATCACATGCAAGCCAAAAAAAAAAGTCTTATACAAGGGGCGGGGACCATAATGTTTTGATTGAAAATAGTACGTTCCTGATATTTTCCTAAGAAAAACTGGGTTTGTACATTTTCTTCACAGTTGTATGAGGACCAGATGGGAAGGGTCAAAGGCAAAGTTCAGAGCTGAGACTCGTCAATGAGGTAGAGAGGCAGGATAGTGCCAGGGGTGGGTTTAGTTAATAGCAATCCTGCCCAACACTAGGAGATAGGCTTTAGTTCTTTGCCATTGCATTCACATAGTGCCAGAGGCTGACTCTTTTGGCATCACTGTAAAATATATACCCCAAGAAAAGTTTAATTGCATATGCATATTTAGGACTATACATGTGAAAAAGTAATATTGTCCACTTAAATCCAAGCAGCTGTTGAACCACCTTTCCTTTTTGACCAGGAGAAGCAGTTTAGGATGGAGTTCAGTCTTGCCAACGCAGAGCTGTTTCTCTGTGATAGGGGGACAAAGCCTGCTTCCTGAGCTGCAAGAAGAATCAGACAGGAGAGCTTTTCTCCTCGAGCTCCCAGCCTCTTTCAAGCTCTGTCTGAACAAAAAGTATGCCCTCTCTTCACGTTTGTCTCAGGGCTGCACCAAAGTTTGTGAAGTGTCTGACTGGCGCGTCCTGTGCTGTTTCTCTTTTTTTCCTACCTCTACAAACCTAATAATGTCACCTTCACATGTAAGGCTAATGTCCAAGCAGATTCACAAATGCCTGCAGTTTCAGCAATGTTTTCAGTTTAGTTTAGTCTTCTGTGTTACAATACCAGGAGGATCTTCGTGGTTGGGGAAAAGACTATTTTCCATTGCATGCTTACCACACTACCTGAGACACTTTTCAATAGCTGCCAATGTCCTTGACTCCTGAGCTGCAGGTACAAAGACATAAAATTGTGGATTTCTGTGCAAATTGCAAAATGCAGAGAAAGCCACTGATATTTGTCTTCTGAACTTCTGGAAAAAGCACAAAGATGCTGAAGAATGATATAATAACAGTTCAGAGTTGGCTGATAGCGGAACAGAAGAAGGCATTGCCTGGTGTGATGTGACAGTCCAAGAGAGCTGTGACCATGCATGAACTTTGATGGGCAGTAGTTAGCAACAGGACTGCAGATGGTGTAGCAATAAAGATAAACAAAGTTCAAGGCATGAAAGGACACAGAAATCTCTATATCTGAGAAACATTAGTTTCCCCTTGCAATTCCTTCTCCTTTTGATTTTCTCCTGACAATCAGATAAAGTGTGGGAGGCCAGTTGTCTGCAAGGGGAAGGCAGTCACTGCTCTGCATTCCCCAAAAGGGGGGACTCAATCACTGCTTAAGGAGAATCACAGGTCTGAGCCAATTACCGCAGTCTTTGTACACACCACACGGTTGCTTCATTATCCTACTGTCATGGTTTCAGCCCAGCCGGTAACAAAGGACCACGCAGCCACTCGCTCACTCCTCCCGCCCCCCTCCGGTGGGATAGGGAGGAGATGGAGGAGAGAAAAGAAAAGAAAAAAAAAAAACTGGAACCTCGAGGGTTGAGATAAAGACAGTTTACTGGGACAACACAAAAAAAAAAAGGTTACAACAACGGTACTAATGAAAGAGTATACCAAAAGAGTGATGCACAGTGCAACTGCTCACCACCCGGAAGCCGATGCTCCGCCACTTCCCCCACGGAATAGTCGAGAGAGCCCCCCCCGGCCCGCTCCCCATTTATATACTGAGCACGATGTCACATGGTATGGAATAGCTCCTTGGCTAGTTCAGGTCAGCTGCCCCGGCTATGGCCCCCACCTCCCAGGTTCCTGTAAAAATTAACTCTATCCCAGCTGAACCCAGGACATTATCCACCCCTTATTCTATACCATCTACATCATGCCCAGATCTTACATTTTCCAATCAACCACTACCACTTTCCTTGTCTTATATATATGGACACCCTCCCACCACACACACACACAAATAGTATTCCCTTAGTCTATGGGCTATCCCTCTAATGTGTCCATCAATTTTATTTAGTCCATGACTTTGGGGCTCCATCTGTTACAACAGTTCTCAGGATAAGAGAGATGGTGTGAGGTGTTGGATTGTTGTATGCTGCCTCTGGAACTTGTGGCTAGTACATTTGGTGCAACCCACGCCCTTGGTCTGCAGGTCGAAGATGTTGATCTTGAGGAAATTGCTGGGCACCAGTTCAAGTTCTATCACTGTTGTACTTGGCTCAGTTTCAAAGACCATCCTGCAGTCATTTGGGTAATACTTACAGTAATATCCTTGATATGGCATATAGACACTATAGATGCAATGACATGCATTGGCAGGTTATTTAGCAGTTAAATATCATACAGCCTAATTCACTGGCTATTCTCTCCCAAAATCAAATCTACCTGAGGTACACATCGAACTTCCCCATCCTTCTGCATCACCCACCAAGTGTACCCAGGTCCCTGAGCAAAAACAACCCCTTGGATGGGTTTGCCTCTGCTTGAGGGAGGACTAACCCAGACTGTCTTTCCTAACATACTCCTCATGCGCACTACAGGGATTTTATCCCATTCTACAGTATGTGGAAGTCTTGGTTGGGCGGTGCCAGCCCGATTGGTGGATCCTCTAGTATTAACTAACCAGGTGGCTTTTGCTAAATGTGTATCCCAATGTTTGAAAGTTCCACCCCCCACTGCTCTCAATGTAGTTTTGAGCAGTCCATTGTATCGTTCGATTTTTCCGGAGGCTGGTGCATGATAGGGGATGTGATATACCCACTCAATGACATGCTCTTTGGCCCAGGTGTCTATGAGGTTGTTTCAGAAGTGAGTCCCGTTGTCCAACTCGATTCTTTCTGGGGTGCTGTGTCACCATAAAACTCACTCTTCAAGGCCCAGGATAGTAGGCAGTGGCGTGGGACACAGGGTATGTTTCCAGCCATCCAGTGGTTGCTTCCACCATTGTAAGCACATGGCACTTGCCTTGGCGGGTTCGTGGGAGTGTGATATAGTCAATCTGCCAGGCCTCCCACTGTTTATATTTCAGCCATCACCCTCCATACGACAGGGGTTTTAGCCGCTTGGCTTGCTTAATTGCAGCACATGATTCACATTCATGGATGACCTGTGTGATAGTGTCCATGGTCAAGTCCACCCCTCGATCATGAGCCCATCTATATGTTGCATCTCTTCCCTGATGGCCTGAGGTATCATGGGCCCACCGACCCATAAATAGCTCACCCTTATGTTGCCAGTCCAGGTCCACCTAAGACACTTCAATCTTGGCAGCCTGATCTGCCTGCTGGTTGTTTTGATGTTCTTCAGTGGGCTGACTCTTGGGTACATGAGCATCTACGTGACATACCTTTACCACTAGCTTCTCCATCCGAACAGTGATATCTTGCCACAGTGCAGCAGCCCAGATGGGTTTACCTCTGCGCTGCCAGTTGCTCTGCTTCCATTGCTGTAGCCACCCCCATAGGGCATTTGCCACCATCCATGAGTCAGTATAGAGATAGAGCACTGGCCACTTCTCTCTTTCAGCAATATCTAACGCTAGCTGGATGGCTTTCACCTCTGCAAACTGACTCGATTCACCATCTCCTTCAGCAGTTTCTGCAACTTGTCGTGTAGGAGTCCATACAACAGCCTTACACCTCCGATGTTTTCCCACAATGCGACAGGACCCGTCAGTGAACAGGGCATATTGCCTCTCATTTTCTGGCAGTTTATTATTATACAGCAGGGCCTCTTCAGCACGTGCCACCTCCTCCTCTGGCGACATTCCAAAATCTTTGCCTTCTGGCCAGTCTGTGATCACTTCTAAAATTCCTGGGCGACTGGAGTTTCCTATGTGAGCCCGTTGTGTGATCAGTGCAATCCACTCACTCCACGTGGCATCAGTCACGTGATGTATAGAGGAGACCCTCCCTTTGAACATCCAGCCCAGCACTGGCAGTCAGGGTGCTAAGAGGAGCTGTGTTTCAGTACCAACCACTTCTGAGGCAGCTCAAACTCCTTCATATGCTGCCAATATCTCTTTTTCAGTTGGAGTATAGCGAGCCTCGGATCCTCGATATCCCCGACTCCAAAACCCCAGGGGTCGGCCTCGGGTCTCCCCAGGTGCTTTGTGCCAAAGGCTCCAGGTAGGGTCATTGTCTCCAGCTGCAGTATAGAGCACGTTTTTAACATCTTGTCCTGCCCGGACTGGCCCAAGAGCTACTGCATGAACAATCTCCTGCTTAATTTGTTCAAAGGCTTGTCGTTGTTCAGGCCCCCATATAAAATCATTCTTCTTCCGGGTAACTTGGTAGAGAGGACTTACAATTTGACTGTAATTTGGAATATGCATTCTCCAAAAGCCCACAACACCTAAGAAAGCCTGTGTTTCCTTTTTATTAGTCGGTGGGGACACAGCTGCTATTTTGTTGATCACGTCCATGGGGATCTGATGACACCCGACTTGCCACTTTATTCCTAAGAACTGGATCTCCTGTGCAGGTCCCTTGACCTTACTTTCTTTTATGGCAAAACCAGCCTTCAAAAGGATTTGGATTATTTTCTTCCCTTTCTCAAAAACTTCTTCTGCCGTGTTGCCCCATATGATGATGTCATCAATGTATTGCAGGTGCTCTGGAGCTTCACCTTTTTCCAGTGCAGTCTGGATTAGTCCATGGCAAATGGTGGGGCTGTGTTTCCACCCCTGGAGTAATCGATTCCAGGTGTACTGGATGCCCCTCCAAGTGAAAGCAAACTGTGGCCTGCACTCCACTGCCAAAGGAATGGAGAAAAATGCGTTAGCAATGTCAGTTGTGGCATACCACTTAGCTGCCTTTGATTCCAGTTCACACTGAAGCTCTAACATATCTGGCACAGCAGCGCTCAGCGGTGGCGTGACTTCATTCAGCCCACGATAATCTACTGTTAGTCTCCATTCCCCATTAGATTTCCGCACTGGACATATGGGACTATTAAAGGGTGAGTGAGTCTTACTGATCACTCCTTGTCTCTCCAATTGGCAAATCAGCTTATGGATGGGGATCAGGGAGTCTTGGTTGGTGCGATATTGCCGCCGGTGCACCGTCGTGGTAGCAATTGGCACCTGTTGTTCTTCAACCTTGAGCAACCCCACAACCGAAGGGTCTTGAGAGAGACCAGGCAGGGTAGACAGCTGTTCAATCTCCTTCGTCTCCAATGCAGCTATACCAAAGGCCCAACGGTACCCTTTTGGGTCCTTGAAATATCCCCTCCTGAGATAATCTATACCAAGGATGCACGGGGCCTCTGGGCCAGTTGCAATGGGGTGTTTATGCCACTCATTCCTGGTTAGACTCATTTCAGCTTCCAATACGGTTAGCTCTTGGGATCCCCCATCACACCAGAGATACAGATGGGTTCTGCCCCTTTATAACTTGATGGCATTAGGGTGCATTGTGCACCAGTGTCTACTAGAGCCTTATATTCCTGTGGGTTTGATGTGCCAGGCCATTGAATCCACACTGTCCAGGAGACTCGGTTATCCCTCTCCTCCACCTGGCTGGAGGCAGGGCCCCTCTAATTCTGGTTAGAATATCCATTACTCACTTTTAGCACACGTGAATCAGAATTCCCTTCAAGAGGATCAGAAATGAGATCAGCCCATCTACTGCGTCTGGGGAACTGCTCACAGGAAACCTGTGCAGCCAGGACTGAGGTAGGTTTTCCATCCCACTCCCTCATGTCCTCTCCATGGTCATGCAGGTAAAACCACAGGTTAGCCCATCGTGTGTACTTTCTCTCTCCTCTCTTTTGGGCAGACGAATGCTTAATCCCAATAGCTGCGATGCGGGCCTGTACAGGTGAGGAGGAGGACATATCCACTTTGAATCGCTGGAACTCTCGGGACAATTCCTCTACAGCTGAGACACAGGCCCGTAGGGAGGAAGAGAGACATCCTTCCTATTGCTGGAGTTGGACAGCCAATTCATCCACCATTTGTCCATAGCCTTCTTTCCAGGACATTACTGCCAATGAGTTGGCATAGGTTGGTGGTGCACTTCGTAGAAACTTCCGCCACATCGGTTGTGTGCATTGGACTTCATCTGGATCTGTGGGTGACTGCACATTTTCTGGATCATTATAAATCACCTCCAGCACAGCTAATTCCCTCAGGTACTGGATACCTCTCTCCATGGTGGTTCATGTAGCGTTCGCTACATATCAAGGTGCTGCGACTAGATCACTGGTCGGCCTGGACCAGGGAAAGAGACAGATAACACACACAGTGTGAGCGCCAACTTCCACCTTTTATTGCGCAGTTAATTCCTTTTATACTAACAAGGGGAGGCGGGATTACAGATACGTCATAAGGCTGCGACTAACCCTCCAACCTTCCGTGACATCGCGAGATCTTCCAAACGCCGAACCCTACATCTCTCCCCTCCCTATGACTAGTTGGCTTCTATTGTTATGAACAATTCCACACAATGAAATAACTATGTAAAGTACTATGAGTATGAACATATCTCTACAACTAAGTTAAAACACTGTATCTTAAACACCCGTAAATGTCCCATTTACCTTGCAGAGCAAAGAGCTCCTTTACAGAAATTCACACAAGTGATAAATGGAAAGTTAAGGCTAGGAAAGAATTACTTCTATTACTTTATAAAGTTTATCGTTGGTGCACTGATGTTAAGGCTTACTGTCTAAGGCACCCAGATTCCTGGCTGCGAGCTGTGACAGCCGGATCCCATAAAGGCACATATTGATGGGCTCCGAGAGGGATGTCATCTGGATACACATCAGGGCCCCTCAGTTGGTTTTGCATCCACTGCCAGAAATTTGTAGCGGATACCCAAGGTGTCACAAGCCAGGAAAGGATGACAGCGATCTGTAAAGAAAAAACACTCAAACACTACGAGGTTAGGGCAGGACGAACTATACGACTAGGGACCCATTTCAGTAGCCCTTCAGGCGTCTGTACACAGGCGTACCCTCACCCGAGACAACGCAGCTCAAACGGCCCATCCCATTGGCGTCTCTGAGGGTCACGCACACGGACCAACAGGTAGGGGCCTTTTTCTTCCGTGTTCGTAAAATGTCGTTGCGCCGCCGTCTGCTCCAGGTCCCCTCGAACTGTCTGATTTAATGAAGTTAACGCAGTTAACAGAAGACGCTGTGTATGGAGAACAGGTGTGTTATCCTGTAACCAGGAGGGCTCCTCCTGCTCCCCCTCCCTAAGCCGATCGAGCAGGGTCTTTAAGGTTTGATGTGCTCGTTCTACAATGGCCTGGCCGGTGCTATTATAAGGGATGCCATTTTTACTTAACAAGGTGAACAAGGTAAAATTATTACAATAGCTAAAATCACAATAACTACAACAATGCCCATAATTCTTTAAGCCAACCCGTTACCCCTAATGACCCGAATCATGAGGACTATGAGGAAGATGAACCATCCATACATTCTTGTGTCATCTTGCTCCGCGAACTCAGCCCAGCAATCGGTAGGTGCCAGCTTTCCATGGGTGTCCCCACAGAGGCAACGATGGCCTCACCGTACACCAGCCCGATGCTCTTCGGAAAATCCCGGTATTTACACATTTGCGGGTTTTAGCACACGTGGCCAGCGGGTGCCAAAAGTCCACCTCGGTTGCAATCTATGACACGTGTGCTCGCTGGCCAGGTGCGCTGCACTAGTCATAGCCATCTTGTCTATTGGTTCGTGGGCTTTGTGATGCGGTTGCAATGCACAGAGAATCTTGACCTGTTATGTTAACCAAGGTGACCTATACATTAGTTTTTGACTGAGGTGGTATTCATATTGCCACACCATCTATGATGCTCCAGATGATGATGATAGTGCAAATTCAACAGGAGTCCATCGTGGGCCTGTATCTGTGGAAACACAATCAACCTCGTTCCCAGGTTATTCATGCAAATAGACCTTACCCCTAATTTTGGCTTTAACTAACTTTTACGTTTACCCCACACTATCTTCCCGTAGTCACGCTATGTTTAATCAAATTATGCTTAACACACCTTTTACCTAAAGCAAGTTCTATATACAATAAGGCACGCTGTTCTAAAAACCTTTCTGAAGGACTTAATGTCCGCTAGTCCTCTAAAGTGTAATACTCTATTAGTCAGAATCTGTTGGATCAGTGGCTCCAGCACCCGCCGGTGTCATGCTTGTTGAAAACAATTCCCTGGAGGAGGCTCCCATGCCGCTGTAACCAATTGGTCAGCTCTGCCATTTCCCACTTCTCATCTGCATGTGCGGTCCTACCAAAGAGTTCTACCAGAGGGGCCATATCGTTATTAGTGATACTGCAGAGTCCGCACCCACTGGATATCTCCCACAAGCTTCTGGACATCATGTACCATTGAAATTTCTAACATTGCTAGCATCTATGTGCCCCCCCAAATACTTCCAAGGTGCTGCCTTTTGCACCTTTTCAGGAGTAATTATTACTCCGCGATGGCTTAAGATGTCCTCCAATTGAGTTAAAATGTCATCCTGTGGCAGGTTCCTTCCCACTATCAAAATGTCATCCATATAAGGATAAATAATTAACTGAGGAAACTGCTTTCTTACAGGCTCTAATGCCCAGGCCACATACACTTGACACATCGTGGGGGAATTGCGCATTCATTGCGGTAACACGACCCAATGGTATCTCTTATAGGGCTCTGCCTTGTTAATCGATGGTACCGAAAAGGCGAACCGTTCAGCGTCATCTGGGTGCAAGGGAATGGTGAAAAAACAATCCTTTAGATCTATACTTAACAAATCCCATTCTTCTGGAAGCATAACTGGAGATGGCAAACCCAGCTGCAGGGCTCCCATACTGTGCATCTGTTTAATATCTTGAGGTATCAGCGTATCAGCAGAAAAAATGAATTGCAGTATTGGGTGAGCTAACGCAGATTTGATTCCGTACTGACTCACAGCATTCTTTAATTTCTCAATGACCTTCCAGTCAAACACCTCCTTTTTTTTTTCTTTTTTTTTTTTTTTACTCCCCTCCAATCCCTCTCCCTCTCGTCCGCAGCGGCTACTGCAGGCGGCTCCGCGTCTATTGCGGGCGCAGTTGGTTTCACCGTCTCTGGTTCCGAGAGGCGGGATGGATTAAAGGACGGTGGTGGGGGCGTGGATGGTTCTGCCCGGGGGCCGGCCGCGGCTGGTGGCCGCCATTCCATGGCCGGCTGACACGCGCCGCTGCAAGTGGGCGGGGGGGGGGGCGGAAAGGGAGGGGAGGAGGAAGGGGCCGGAGGAAGTGCCGGAGGGGGTGCAGGTGACGGGTCGGCAGGCATAGGCTCAGGCAAAGGCCCAGGAGGCTCAGTCCGCTCTCCCGGCAAGGGTGCCTGATTTCCCCCGCGGGGGGGTGTTTCCTCCTCTGCCACAGTCTCCAACCCCCGCTGCCTCCCAGTTATCACCTCCGCGGGTGGCCGTTCCTCCCACTCTCTCAACGGACGGTATAAATCTCCCCCGACATCCCCGCCTGGAACCCAGTCCAAGAGGCACTCCCCCGAGTCCCCCCGAACCACCCGCTGCAACCCCCCCCCATGTATACTTGGGAGGGGGCTCATCCGTCCCCGCTGGTGCCGTCCCTACAGGAAAAACCTCCGTCTCTGCCGTACCCTCCGCGTCCATGCCCTCAATCAGAGATGGACCGCTCTGTGAACCCCGCTCCACGGCCGCCCACTCCATCTGAGTCTGACTTACTGTCCCTGGGGGCACTGTCTCCCGTTGTTCCTGAGGCGGCGCTTCATCCACAAACATAGCCGTTCGCACCGCCAACCAGCACGCCCCAGCCTTCCGTCCTGCTGTAACCACCTTCTCCACTTTTCCCCAACTTTGTAATCGTTCAGCAGCTCCGCGCTCGCCCGCGAGCACAGATTGGAGCAAAGACTCCCGAATCTCTCCCCATTTTGGAGGGCTTAAAACTTCTCTAGGAGATCCAATGTCTCCCCAGCACAGCATCCATTGGATGCATTCGCCCGTGGGGCCCTTCCTAATCGTTCCGTGGGCACCCACCTCATCAGCCAATACCTTTAATACCTTAATCACTTGCGCAAGTTCCATCGTCGCCTGTGCGACCGATCACGTCAAGGTCACCACTATGTAGCATTCGCTACATATCTAGGTGCTGCAACTAGATCACTGGTCGGCCTGGACCAGGGAAAGAGACAGATAACATACACAGTGTGAGCGCCAACTTCCGCCTTTTATTGCGCAGTTAATTCCTTTTATACTAACAAGGGGAGGCGGGTTTACAGATACGTCATAGGGCTGCGACTAACCCTCCAACTTTCTGTGACATCGCGAGATCTTCCAAACGCCGAACCCTACAGGTTCACTTGCCTTGTTGACATGTAGCTTCATCCTTGAAGGGGTACCTTTCCTTTACACCTAACTGAAGTCGCCTCCAGAGTCTGAGGACTTGTGTTTTTCTCCCAATCACCTTGTCAATGCCCCTTCCCTAGACAGAGATCCCAACTGCTTGGCTTCCTTACCCTCTAATTCCACACTGCTAGCCCCATTATCCCAGCATTGGAGCAGCCAGGTAACAATGTGCTCACCTGGGTGGTGGCTAAAATCTTTTCGCATGTCACTCAACTCACTCAGGGATAGAGATTGGGTGATTATTTCAGGTTCTGCCTCTTCCTCCTGTTCTCGCGATGACCCTGGTTCATCTTCATCTCTCACTAAGCGAACTGATTTCTTTGTGTGTTTCTTTTTCTGTACAGGGCCGACTGATACTGGCACAGGTTGGTTCTCTGGTTTAGCTGCAGTATCTGTCACTGGGGTTGGGATAGCCACGGTGCCTGTTGCCAGGGTAGGGGTAGCCACAGTGCCTGTTGTCGGGGTAGGGGTAGCCACGGTGCCTGTTGCCCTGTTTTCCCTCTCTTCCCCCTGAGGGTGCTGCCTAATATCAAGCAGTGTTTGGCAGATACTGGCCAGGGCCCAGCACAGTGCAGCGAGTTGTATGTCTTTGGAATACCCACAGCATTTTTCTTTCAAATATTCTACCACTTCACGAGGGTTCTGTAGTTGTTTGGGAGTGAACTTCCAAGCCACTGGAGGTGAGAAGTTCTCTAGATACCTGCCCATATCCTCCCACATGCCGTGCCACCCATGAATATCCAGCTTTGGGGCAGATCTCTGGGTAGTACTCTTAAAGAACCTTTTTGTAGCCCTAAACAAGACCTGAAACATATTCAGGAGGCATAGCACTAACAGCACACTGGCTTGCGCATCCCAAGGATATTCAAAATTCTCAAAAGCTGTTGTAATTAGTCAGGAGAGAAAGAAGGCGAACGGATGGGGGGAGAAACCCCCCCTAACTTCCCCATGGATTGGGTGTAATTACCAATAAAATCCGATAGAAGGTGCCCGAGTATGGAAATTATATCACTGCCTCATACAGATACCAGCTTAACCTCATGACCAGTGATGTAATCATTTCACAAGTCACCATTGCCCAGTACAGCAAAATAATAATCCCAATCACTCTCCCAGAGATGAGATACGCAACTACAGGCAATACGTAGAGCATATAAGAACTTACAAAATGTCACCATGTAAACAAATGAATCAACATTGTGACTAACATCTATTTATCTAATATAAGAAATGCGTATGACAAATTTGTTTCAACACACTCTGGCCAGAACTGTCGTTATCTCAACCCTTCATGCCCCACGTTGGGCGCCAAAAAGGACTGTCGTGGTTTCAGCCCAGCTGGTAACAAAGGACCACGCAGCCACTCGCTCCCTCCGGTGGGATAGGGAGGAGATGGAGGAGAGAAAAGAAAAAAAAAAAAAACCTGGAACCTCGAGGGTTGAGATAAAGACAGTTTACTGGGACAACACAAAAAAAAAAAGGTTACAACAACGGTACTAATGAAAGAGTATACCAAAAGAGTGATGCACAGTGCAACTGCTCACCACCCGGAAGCCGATGCTCCGCCACTTCCCCCACGGAATAGTCGAGAGAGCCTCCCAGCCCGCTCCCCATTTATATACTGAGCATGATGTCACATGGTATGGAATAGCTCCTTGGCTAGTTCAGGTCAGCTGCCCCGGCTATGGCCCCCACCTCCCAGGTTCCTGTAAAAATTAACTCTATCCCAGCTGAACCCAGGACACCTACTTAGACAGGAAAGTATTTTGAAATTAAATTCTACAACTTTGTTTTCAGATCTCTTTCTGGTGTACTTTTAACAGAACAGAAGAAGGCAAATGCTTAATGTTTCTTCTTCTGAAATTTTGGTTGTTCATACTCAGTCACTTTAGACCAAATAATGCCAGTCCAAGGACATGGATAAACTTTACAGTCATGCCTTGCACAGACACTTTGAGTTGCAGGCACCTTTTTAAAAGAAGCAAGTAAAGGTGTCTTCTATTGCACATAGAAGTTGTTCTAGACACTGTCCTCCGGCAGCAAACTCAGGCATCAAAGGACTTCTAGTCCAGTGGAGCCCTCACAAGCCTGATCAATAAATCAACTGGATATTGCCTGGCAGGACACTATCTCTGTAATTACTTTCTTTTGACTTTCTTCTCACCTCATGAAATAACAGGTGAGAAAAATCTTCCATCCAGAAGCAAACCAAGACACAGAGATACACAGCAAAAGTGATGGTGTGAAAGCTGGGCAGCTGCTTCATTACAGAGTAACAGGCTACCAAAATTTGACTGACATTTCCACATCAAAAAACAAACAAGCTCTGGCTACTAACATTCATTTTTCTTCCTTCTGCATACCTCTTTCAGAAGTGATAATCCTGTGATAATTGCTGCTGGATTCTCCCTAAGAAATAGATAAGAAGGGGCTCCAAGCACGCTGTGCAAAGGCAAGCCCAATAGAAACAGGAGAAGTGATATTAAATTCCCCAGGGTTCTTGCTTTCCTTTTGTCTAGGTTTGCTCCTTCTCGATGACTACGGTCTCAGTGTAGCATACATGGAGAATTTAATTAAGGAGGACCAATGGAAGCAAACCTTCCCTTGCACAGCACATGTACTCTGATTTCAGTTTTAGAAGCTCACATGATTACTGCAGGAAGCAGTTATTCAGAAAAGCAAATCTTGGTTGTTCTTCATTCTTAAACTCTGATTACATCTGGTAAATATTGTGCCCTTACATCATTTAATAATTCAGCTTTTCCACTTCGAAAAAATATTACTGCTATATGAAACATTACCTGGAGGGCCAATTCTAATTATTGAATACATCCTGCATAAAAATATTCAGAATTATTTCCAAACATTTACCAACCACAACTTCAATAATATTCTTTTACAAGGATAATTTATTTGCAGTGTTTCCATCTAACTTCATTTATTTTTCTGATTTAAATGCTAGGCTATTCCAGTTGTGGATTTCCAGATTTTTTGGAAACAGGTGGCTGTTAAACTAAGTTCTGGTTGAAAGGATAGTATTAATCAATATATTGCAATTTGCAAGACACTTAAGACTTGAATCCCCCATTAAATCCAAATCTATCCTCACAAGACACTAATTATGGAAATGCATTCATATATTTCAGTGATACTAGTTACACATCCACATCTGCCTCAGACAGACATGAAAAAATACTGCTGTGAGTTAAACATGGAGCTGTTAGGCACATGAGAAGATAGATGCAGCACTGCAGGGTACCACCTATTACAACAGAATTTCATGACTATATGGTTATAGTTGTTCCATAGCTGATAGATAACTTCCAAATAGAATCACGGAATAGAAACAAATAAAAACCAGAAGTTAGTTGTAACTTTTCAGGATAAAAACCTCTGAGTTTTACATTGATTACAGTCCCTGACTGAGTCAATATTCATATGGAGTTACTAGACTATACCCTCCATCATTTTACATGCTATGAATTTGTGTAATAATAAGTATAGCAAGCCCAGCAATATCTGTCAAGAGTATTTGCATAAATAAGGCACTCAATTTCAACAATTTTGTTATTTATATTATAAAAAATTGTCCTATTACCATACTATAATAAATAATAATCTTTGCAAGGATTTGAAAATAATGACATGACAGTCATGTGGATTAATAACTCTTTGGGTATCTAAACAGAGGAATAATATCTAAGGTAAGCAAAGCCTTCTGGAGCCTTCTTTTACAAACTACAGTCATACACTGAAGACAGCGCAAAGTTCAGCAAAGCCAGCTGGAAGGCTTCTGCAAGCTTCAGGAAGGATTGATCAGACCATGACAAAAGCACTTCAGTCAAACGTAAATAGAGCTCACATTCATTCAGTATTGGTACATCTCTGGTTTAAAAGATAAAAAGGTTTTCTGTCTTCTAAAAAAGAACATCTGCATTGAAAGTGTGATGCAAAACCCCTTGCAAGTAGACAAATCAAAATGTATTTTCACCAGGCTATTGGGTCACACATCTGTAACCCAAGCCCCTTGGTTCCCATCAGATTTACAGTTTCTGTTCCAAATCGTGAGGCACTTTCCTGTTTAAATTGCTAAGGCTTTACTTTTAGCACTGCAATAATATGGGTAGTTTAGGGGGAGGTCATTTTCCTCACAGAAAAGAAGATCTGCTACAGCTGGAATGTCCTGACAAAAAAAGCGACCTTGACTGACAACTGGCAAGCACTATTTCAAAGTGAAAGGCAAAAATATTTGAGAAGGTTATAATAGACTCAAATAGACCTCTCCAAATGAATACTGTGTGCAGCCTTAAGAGCAGCAGGACTCTGTTGTAATGAATATATCTATACATTTCTTCAGGCCTCATGAGCATGGTGGGCCTGGGGTAGGGATGCTGGTCTCAAGTTGAGGTCTCACCTGAGGTTGAAATCTGATTTACAACCAAGCGTGAGCATTCGCACACCCAACAGGTGTCCATGACAAAGATAAGGGGGGCTCTAACAGAGACACAAGCAATCTTGTGAATCTGACACTTCAACCTTACTTTTGTTACAATTTCTTAAAAAAAGAGATGATGTGTGAAGACAGGGCACTGCTTTCTGCTGTACCAGTACAATGAAAGATTCAGTTCCTCTCTGTTAACATGTTGTTAGACTGCATAGCCCTTGGTCTGTCAGGTTGCTGGCCTTAAAATGTGCTATGTGCTATGAAAATACTTCATTTCCCATGGATCACTCTATGATGACCTCACAAGCTGAGGCAGATTTAAGCTTTCACTTAAAAGAAATAAAGAGAAACAAAACAAAACAAAACAAACAAACAAAACAAAAAAAACCACACAAAAGGAAAATGCCTACATTTTCTGTGTCTGAAATGAAATTCTCTAAAGTGTTTTGATGTTGTTGAGCTTCCTGGTCAAAGAACAGAATTTCTCTGAGGTATTGCTAGTGCCCATTCTGAGCACAAGAGGTGCTATAGGATAGAAGGAAGTTCTCTAAATAAATCTTTGCAGAAGCCTCAAGTGACCAGAACACAACTTGAAATGGTCATAGCCACTTCTTCCTCAACATACCTTCTCATACGGCCCCTCTCAAAAGTAAGGGGTAGAGAAGGAGGAGAATCCTTGGCCACCAGGAACTTCTTGGTGGAAAGCCCTTCTGGTTTTGCAGGCATGAGAGAAGCCAAAACTTGGGCCCTCTGAGGCCAATCATAATTTGAAAACTGCACCCCAAAGTCTTCACTGCTTTAAGACTTCACCTAGGGAAATCAAAAGTAAATAAGGAATGAAGGTGAATGGCGCATTTCACTGGCTGGGCAGTTTTGGAAGAGATTCCAAGCACTCCTTCATATACTTGAGGGTGCTGCTGGCACCAAAATCTTGTTTTATTCTGATGTTGCTTTGCACCTAGAAGGGTGAACATTCAGCTCCAGGACAAATATCATCTCACTTGTGAGGTTCTTTGTCTTCCAAACAAAGCTTTAGCTTTTTTTCTTCCTGAAGAATTTCAGCCTGATGGATATTGGCAGTGGAACGTGTGTTAAATAATGCATGAAGAGAGAGATGGACACAAGAATTGTCAGTTTTCCTTTTCATATGCTTTTTCCCCTACAGCCTTTGAAACATATTTTATGCAGTTGCTTTAAAATTCATACAAATATATAAAGGCTAACCCTGCACATTAGGCTCTGATGAATATACTGTGCAAATTCATATGCAAAGCAGAAGTAACCCTCAGGCCATTGGCACATGCCCAGCTGCAAAAGAGGTACCACCATGTCATGCAGCATTTTGTTGTTTCTGGCAATTCCCCTGAATTTAAGTCAGGAATGAAACTAAAAGGAACAAACAAAAGCCATATATTTTACACTCCTTTACACCAAAAGTACAAGCACAGATCAGCATCCTTTCTCTAAACTTGTAAGATTTTTAGCTGTTTCCAGAGTAAATAAAGCTGCTGTTGCTATTGTTCCTTCCCTTCAAAAATATCCATAGTTCTGTCAATGATTTGAAAGTATCATAGAATGGTTTGGGTTGGAAGGGACCTTAAAGATCATCTAGTTCCAACCCCCCTGCCATGGGCAGGGACACCTTCCACTAGACCAGGTTGCTCAGAGCCCCATACAGCCTGGCCTTGAACGCTTCCAGGGATGGGGCATCCACAGCCTCTCTGGGCAACCTGTACCAATGCCTCACCACCCTCACAGTGAAGAACTTCTTCCTTACATCTAATCTAAACCTACTCTCTTTCAGTTTAAAGCCATTAGTCCTTGTCCTATCACTTCATGCCCTTGTAAAAAGTCCCTCCCCAGCTTTCTTGAAGGCCCTCTTTAGGTACTGGAAGGCTGCTATAAGGTGTCCCTGGAGCCTTCTCCTCTCCAGGCTAAACAACTCCAACTCTCTCAGCCTTTCTCCATGTGACAGGTGTTCCAGCCCTCTGATCATTTTCATGGCCCTCCTCTGGACTTGCTCTAATAGGTCCATGTCCTTCCTATGTTGGGGCCCCCAGAGCTGGGGACAGAATCACCTCCCTTGACCTGCTAGTCACACTTCTTTTGATGCAGCCCAGGATACAGTTGGCTTTCTGGGCTGCAAACGTACATTTCTGGATCATATTGAGATTCTCATCAACCAACACCCCCAAGTCCTTCTCCTCAGGGCTGCTTTCAATCCATTCTCCACCTGGCCTGTATTTGTGCTTGGGATTGCCCAAACCCATGTGCAGGACCTTGCACTTGGCCTTTTTGAACTTCATGAGGTTTGCACAGGCCCACCTCTCAAGCCTGTCAGGGTCCCTCTGGGTGGCATCCCTTCCCTCCAGCATGTCAACCACACCAAACAGCTTGCTGTCGTCAGCAAACTTGCTGAGGGTGCACTCAATCCCACTGTCCCCGTCACCGACAAAGATGTTACACAGCACCTGTCCCCATACTGACCCCTGAGAAATGCCACTCATCACTGGTCTCCACTTGGACATCGAGCCATTGACCGCAACCCTTTGAGTGTGACCATCCAGCCAATTCCTCATCCACCAACTGGTCCATCCATTAAATCCATATCTCTCCAACTTAGAGACAAAAATGTCATGTGGGACAGTGTCAAATGCTTTGCACAAGTCCAGGTAGATGACATCAGTTGCTCTCTCCTTATCCACTAACACTGTAACCCCACTGCAGAAGGCCATCAAATTTGTCAGGCACAATTTGCCCTTAGGGAAGCCATGTTGGCTATCACCAATCACCTCCTTATTTTCCATGTGCCTTAGCAGTTTCCAGGAGGACCTGCTCCATGATCTTGTCAGGCACAGAAATGAGAATGACTGGCCTGTAGTTCTCCAAGTCTTCCTTTTTTCCCTTTTTAAAAATGGGAGTTATGTTTCCCCTTTTCCAGTCAGTGGGAACTTCACAGGAGTGCTGTGAGTTCTCAAATATGATGGATAGTGGCTTAGCCACTTCATCCACCATTTCCCTCAAGACCCCTGGATGCATCTCATCAGGTCCCATGGACTTGTGCACCTTCAGGTTCCTTAGATGGTCTTGAACCTGATCTACTCCTACAGTGGGCAGTTCTTCATTGTCCCAGTCCCTGCCTTTACTTTCTGTGACTTGGTTGGTGTGGCTGGAGCACTTGCTGGTGAAGACTGAGGCAAAAAAATTCATTAAGTACCTCAGCCTTCTCCATATCCCAGATAAGCAGGTCTCCCATTTCCTTCCAGAGAGGGTCCACGTTTTCCCTAGTCTTCCATTTACCAGCAATGTACCTATAGAACCTTTTTTTGTTGCCCTTGATGTCCCCGGCCAGATTTAATTCTATCAGAGCTTTCGCTTTCCTAACCTGATCCCTGGCTGCTCAGACAATTTGTCTGGACCCCTCACAGGCTACCTGTCCTTGCTTCCACCCTCTGTAGGCTTTCTTTTTGTGTTTGAGTTTGTCCAGGAGCTCCTTGTTCATCCATGCAGGCCTCCTGGTATTTTTTCCTGACATCCTCTTTGTTGGGATGCATTGCTCCTGAGCTTGGAGGAGGTAATCCTTGAATATTAACCAGGTTTCTTGGGCCCATCTTCCCTCCAGGGCTGTATCCCATGGTACTCTACCAAGCAGATCCCTGAAGAGGCCAAAGACTGCTCTCCTGATGTCCATGGTAGTGAGCTTGCTGTGCACCCTCCTCGCTGTCCTAAGGATCTTGATCTCCACCATTTCATGGTCACTGCAGCCAAGGCTGCCGTTGAGCTTCACATTCCCCACCAGCCCCTCTTTGGTTATGAGAACAAGGTCCAGCATAGCACCTCTCCTCATTGGCTTGTCAATCCCTTGGAGAAGGAAGTTATCATCAATGCATTCCAGGAACCTTCTGGATTGCTTATGCCCTGCTGTGTTGTCCCTCCAACAGATACTGGGGTGGTTGAAGTCCCCCATGAGGACCAGGGGTTGTGAACATGAGGCTGCTCCTATCTGTCTATAGAGGGCCTCATCCACTCGGTCTTCCCGGTCGGGTGGCCTGTAGCAGACCCCCACTATAATGTCATCTGTCCCTGCCCTCCCTTTAATCCTGACCCATAAGCTCTCACTCAGCTCCTCATTCATCCCCAGGTGGAGCTCCATGCACTCCAGCTGGTCACTGACATAAAGGGTGATGCCCCTTCCTCATCTCCTCTACCTGTCCTTCCTGAAGAGCCTGCATCCTTCTGTTCCAACGCTCCAGTCATAGGAGCCATCCCACCACGTCTCTGTGATGCCGATGAGATCATAGCCCTGCGAGCATACGCACGTCACTAACTCCTCTTGTTTATTTCCCATGTTATGTGCATTTGCATAGAAGCATTTAAACTGGGGCCTTGATGAAGCTGGTTACTGGCTGGAGTGGCTGGAATTCCTTTGTGCTGCTCTTCAGGTGCTGTCCTGCTGGCCTGTGATCCCTCTCCAGGCTCTGGGCAACTATTGCTGGCACTGGCATCAAAATGGTAGGAGTGGGATGGATTGAGGTTCCCCTCCTCTGGCAAGCTTAGTTTAAAGCCTTCTTCACCAGCTTGGCAAGCCTATGACCGAAGATGCTCTTCTCCTTCTCTGACAGATGGACTCCATCAGCCCCCAGTACACCAGGTTTCTCAAAGCAAGTCCTATCATCTAAGTAGCTGAACCTCTGGCTGTGGCACAAGTCAAATAACAATTCAGTCACCAGATTTGACTGGCCCTTTCAAACCCCTTCCCTTTGACCAGGAGGAATGATGAAAAAACTACCTGAACTCCAGAGTCCCTTACCACTGCTCCCAGGGCTCTGTAATCCTTCTTGATACTCCTCAGACTGCTCCTGGCTGTATCACTGGTGCCCAATGTGAAACAACAGCAGTGGATAATAGTCAGTGGACTGTACGAGGCTCGGTAGTCTCTTGGTGATATCCCTGATACGAGCCCCCAGTAAGCAGCACACCTCTCTAGAAAGTGCATCAGGTCGGTAAATGGGTGCCTCCGTACCTCTCAGAAGAGAGTTGCCTACTACTACCACCTGTCGCTTTTTCTTAGTTGCACTGGTTGTTACACAGGGAGCAGATCAGGCTGCCTTACTCAGCTCCAGCATCTCTGCTGATGTGACGGGTCTTTCCTCTTCAGTCTGCAGAGCAGTGAAGTGGTTCTGCAAGGGCACCTCAGGCTTCAGGGGAAGTCTCTTCCTCCTGCAGGTCCTTGCCGTTGCAAGCTTCCATTCTTCCACATTATTGGCCCCATTCCCTTCTGTGTGTGCTGGTGGGGGAGTTTTCAGCTGTTTGGCCGTGGGCTGTGGGTCCACTGCAGACTGTGCTTGGAACCAGCTATCTAACTCCTTCTCAGCCTCCCTGACGTTATTGCAGCCTTCTCACCGCCTCCTGCAGCTCAGCCACTGGCTGCAGGAGGTCCTCCACCTAGGCATACCTTTTTCAGGCAAGTAGTGGTGTAGTAAGACATTATCTTGAAAAACTGATTCCATACATACAACAAACACCCTTTATTTCAAACACACATACATTTGTATTGCTTGCTGAGAGCTACACTATGACTAAAACAAGTGGATGATCACATTCAGGCAATCTTCTTTTTAGTCACACATCTTGGCATCATATGCTTTGACAAAGAAAATAGCTTACTAAGAACCTGCCATAACACTAGTCTCAATATGGAACTGAAGAGAAGTAGCTTAAAATATTTGCTCCAGCATGATCCAAAGCCAACTGAAATAATTGGAAAGATTTTCACAGTCTTCCCTGAACTTAGTCCTTTAATCCCCTCCAGCAATAACAGTCTATCATGTATTGATACAGCCACCTCAGTTAAAATATTTGTGCATCAGAGAACAATTAGTCTGAGAAAAGCAAGAACAAAAAAATACTTTCAAAGAACAGTTTCTACTAAATATTTAATATTAATATTTTAACACTAGGCTAAAACACCAGAGAAAACAGCATATTATAACCCTGAATCGTGACATAAGAAATCCATTAAATTCCAAATTAAAGTGCATTCTGCATAACAGCAAGTCTTGGCAGTGCAAGTTATCTACCAAACACTATGAAATGCATTTGAGATTTGGAAAGAACATGTGCAATTATTTTAGAAAAAAGATATAATTTAGCTCAAGAGGCAAGGAAGTTTAATAGCTTTTGACTTGCCCAACATTTTAAGTTTGCCTGAAATTACACATTCGTTATATAATCTGGCCCTTATAAATGTTATTATTTATCCTACCCAAAGCTATCAGGCTATCAGGCTTGGGGTCCCAGTAAACTGCTACTGTCCAGACACAGACAAGTGACAGCTTTTTCCAGAAGGGCTGAACACTTGTAGCTCTGATCCAACAAATGCTCTCCACCATAATGTCTTTGGCATTAATAAATTATTATACTTAATGAGACTTCTAACATGTAGAAAATTATATGAGTTGTTATGTTTTCAAAGGATCATTTCCTGCCAGGCGAAAGTAAGAAAGCAGCAGACACAAGGTACAGGAATGATCGTTCTGGCTTAGACAAACAGCTCACTAATTCTTTTTTTAAGGGTATGAATTAATCATCTCCAGTTACCTCCTACAAAGCCATTGTTACTTAGTTTACATATATAACTGTATATCTCAAATCTTTTTTTCAAGTGTTGCACATCTGTCAATTAGCATTAACGTGATTCAAGGCTCTGTTAAGGTCTGTTTGTTTGATAGGCTTTTTAAAAGCTTAAAGTAGTTAATTTCCTCTCAGGTTGCTCCACAGCACTGAGCCTAACTTCAAATCAGTAAAATCACTCTTCTGTCTCTTAAAACATCCTTCATTCATCTCTTTGTCAGCAGCAATTCTATTTCCTTTACACAAATATTGGTATTTC
Source organism: Buteo buteo (assembly GCF_964188355.1). Taxonomy (NCBI): domain Eukaryota; kingdom Metazoa; phylum Chordata; class Aves; order Accipitriformes; family Accipitridae; genus Buteo; species Buteo buteo. The sequence goes on along the minus strand of NC_134173.1, from coordinate 23,209,734 downwards.
TTGACATTGTGACAGCCACTTCCCACAGCAGTAAAAATATGGTCCTTCTCCGCTTCCACTGCTTCATCCCTTCCTTCTGATCTCATCTGCACCAGACTGGAGCTAGACTTAAAGGATCTTCGCCAAAAGAGACTACCCCAGACATCTTTCCTGGGTAAGCCTGACTGATTGAGATTAAAACCTCAGGTTCAGACATACTCAGAAAATTGCTCTTGCTTGAGCCAGCTCATCTCAGTCACACATAATCAGAAGAGGAAGTTGTTCTTGCCATGTAAGAAGGATTATTTCACCCTTGTGAAGAAATTTTAAGAACAAGGAGATTGAAATTTCCTACCACAGTCAACACCTGTTCCTAAACCTTGAGCCTCTGTGGATATGAGCACAAACATAAATTTTCTTATGGCTCCAAAAGCGGATGCTGTGAAAGCTGGCAAAGCAGTAAGCATGGGCACTGCAGAGCACTCTCTTGACTTGAGATCTCTCTTCCTCTGTAAAACAGCGAACTGGAGACGTTCAAACTATTGACAAAGCTGAGATACAAAAGCTTCCAGAACATCTCTGAAAGCAGCAGATTACCCTTGCAGGAGAGCTCTGAAAAAGATGTCAACAAAGGACTCTGCAGGTGCTAACTTTAATGGCTTTGTAAACATATTCCCATATTCGTCTGCACAAGGGCTACATCAGCCTGTGCACTTGTTGTGTCATCTGGGTTTGGTTTTAGTTTTATTTTAGAGTGAGGCATGCTCAATAAACCAGATAAAAGGAAGTAATGAAAAAAATGAGGTCAGCAAAGTACAGATGCCAGTATAAGAAGGTAGGCCAGTTTTAGAAATAACAGGATATGGATTTACACTGGGAAAAACTCAGTATGGTGGGATTAAATAATGTAGATGGGTATAAGACTCAAGCACATGGATCTTAGATTTTTAGTCCTTTCTTACTGCTAAACGAGATTAATTTTCAGGGTCTGATCTGCTTTCCACTTTTCCATTCAAATATCACAGATCCAGGTCCCACTTCTTCTTCAGGCTGTGGGACCAGTCAATGTGAAAGGAGAACAGTGGGAGATGAAAATGGTCTTTACGCACTGTAGAGACTAAATATTGGCTCAGAACTGGCCACTATTTCCTTAGGGGACTTTGGAGGAAGAGACTGCAACCAAGATATAAGATTCATCTCATTTGTTTCAGCATCTTACACTGCTCCAAGACAGCACAATTTATAGCATGTGCAGAATTAGGGAAGACCTATTGAGTCACCAACTTTTGCCATATTTTGTGACCAGAATGGAATCAGTGTTACATCTTTTTCTTTTTTTTCTTTTTTTTTCTTTTGGGCAGGGAGGGGCATTTAGCATCTGGGAGGTTTTTCTTGTGTTATGATTTTTTTAACTACTGCATTTACAATGTACCAGAAAGAATGCAAGTATCAGAGTTTCTTGTGGTTTCTCCTGCATTTACCTTTTCTCATTAGAATATATCTTAATAATCACACATTACACTGGAGCAGCAAAAACATGTCCTTGTTTCCGTCAGAAATATTGCACTTAGTAAGCAAAGTTGTTTTTAATCTTCAGATTGGTCTGCGTATGTACAGATAGCACCTTACAGCATTGTTTTTGCAGCCTTAATGAGGAAAATGTACGCAGTGGGGCCAAGTAATTGGATTTCAGCTGAGAAGTGGCATTTGAATGAAATCAATAAAGATTCTGTCATCTAATATTTTAAGTTTGGTACAATGTGTATACTGCAGGTCAGTGTAAATTCATTAAAAAGATCAATGTGATGGAATTTGTCTTGGGTGCCTTGAAATATCCTAGGTTGACTTGAGAGGAAGTTGCCAAGGAAACAATAGATGCAACTCAGAGAAACATTTAGGTGTTTTAAGTTGATGGCTGAATTCTATTGAGTTTGTAAGATAGTATAATATAGGAAGTTGTCATGGAAACAAAATTCAAGAAATGGTTAATGAATAGTCAAGCTGGGCAATTACTGCAGGTGGCTGTGTCAAAACAGTTTGTGGGCTAGAACATCTTTAAAAAATGTGAACTTTCCACAGGTTCTTGGTTGTTGTTTTTTACCCCAGATAAAAAGAGCAAGTGGTGCTTAGGCACCAAAATGGCAGATGCATAAGCAAAACTATTAACAGATAGACTTCTTTATAGCTGGGTTAATTTTGGATATTATAATTCATAACTCCTTAACTGGCATCTAGAAGCTCTGCTATAGGTAATAAACCTGCTTTGAATTTCAAATATACTTCTGTATTATTGTTCATATTAAAGGAAACATTTTAATTAGAAATAGTTTTAAAACTCAGTTTGGGTCTTGACTGGTGTCTTTTCTCTGCCAAAGGCTTTTTGTTTGTGGTGATGTTTTGGTTTTTCTTTTTTTTCTGGGTTTTAGTCCCACATCTACTTTTCTTCAATAATAAATCCTTGCTGAAGTTATTTTAATTTCTGTAACAGAACATAGCATCATTTTCCAGGGTCATGGAGGCATCAACATTTTTCTTCCTTTATTATTCCATTTCAACTTCACAATTTCCTTTCTTATTAGGTATGATGCATTTCTTAGCTTGTGTACAGTGCTTTCGGATCTCAACACTAATGTGAAAATTTTTATAACTTCCTATCAAATTCGAAGAAGAAATCCAAGAACATATACAGTAATATACAATCCATATTCTTTTTTAATGTATTAGAGGAAACCATGACATTGGCACTCTCAGGGAGATTAGCTGATACAGATGCTATAACTGAAGATGTAGAGGGCATGCTTTCATTCTCTTAGATACAGATAGACTACATCTAATGTATAGATAAGACGATAGATAAGGTAACAGTTCTGCATGGAAATCCCGTTCCAAAAGCTACTCATAATTCACAGTAATTTTACCTCCCCAAGGAAATCCCATTTTTTGCCCTCAAATACTTGTTCCTGGGAAGTTTTTCCTATCTAACACTCATCCTAAGAACATCATGCTATTTAATTTTTAAAAAGCTCCTCGCCATTATGTCCTAGGATCAGCCTGTCACTTGCTTTTCGAGATGTTTCACAGACATTTTTGACTGCCTTAAATAGCAAGGAATTAAGGTGCCAAATACTGTATAACAGCATTTGTAGCTACCTCATCATTTTAAGTTGTAGCTACCTCATCATATTAAGTTGTAGCTACAGTTATACATGTTGCATTATGTCATTTCCCCCAGCTCCACACACACACAAATTGTAGTTTTTGAAGTGTATCTGTGCTTGCACAGGAAAGGGGGTAAAGAAAGCTTGTGCCATTTGCTCAGCCAGTAAAAATACTGTACACCTTTAATGAGGTTTAGTTTTTTCCTGAACACACAAAAACCTTCCCTTTGACCCTTTCACCCCCTCCTCACCACTGTACCCCAAGGGTGACATAGGTTGGTGGAATATCCATACACCCTGCAGTCCTGTCTGCCCTCCACCTGTTGCCCCAGGTCGCTCCTCATCCAGTGCAGCATTGGCTGCAGCTGCACTGATGACTCACAGGAGAAAAAATAGGAAATCCAGTCCAAAAATGCAAAATTTTCCAGCCCAGCAAGACCTCTCTGGTTTTGTGTACATTGACCTAAAGAAAGGGAATGTAAGGTGGAGTGTTACTTTCACGTTCATCTTCACATCAGCCTCACGCAGTCCAGATGGATGCTTGGGTACAAGAAAAAGGAGAATCTAGCTCTCAAGATTTCATTAAAAGTCTTGAAATTTCAGCACTCCCCCAGATCTTTGAATAATGATTTCCACGAGAATCTCAGCTTTTAGATAAGTTTTTAGCCTTCATGATCATGGAGAAAAGGTGTTTAAAAGGTTTAGAAACAGGGGACAAAGAAACTAACCCCTGTATAGGATTTTTTTGTATGCTTTTTTTTAACATGTCCATATTTTTGAGAGGCTTTAGTCATAATACACGAACAGTTGGGACTGGTCAAGAATCAGGAATCTAAATGTGAACCATTTTTAGCATGAATGCATGCCCTTGGAAACCACACACAAGTTCTTTTACCATCATTCCTCCTAGCAGAAAAACTAAATAGAATGAGACTTTCACTGAGCACCAGATGCTGTCCCTGAGCTATGAAGGGTACAGTAAGATAGAAACGAGCAAAAAAATTCATGGTCATTTGTAACATTATAGTTAAGCCTACCTTGCCCTTAAATACATTTTGCAACCTGTATGATTTTGTAATTGTACAGCTTTGTGCTAAAGAAAATAAAATAACCTTGAATTGTGCTTCATAGCAACACAGTCAATTAACTACTTACATATCAACAAATACTTGAATATATTGTATTGCGTCTGGATGCTATGTTATACTTCTCTTGTATACTGCATTCAATTAACTCAAGGCTGTTGCTAGTTCCTGAGCATGCTGCAGAATAAAGTCCTTCAGAGAAAGGGCATTTGCCTCTTGTGCGTCAACATATTCAAACTTTCAACTTCAATGAATTCTCTGAAAGTTTAATTTCAAGACTATTAGTGCTAGAAAGTCTCATTTTAAGGCCTGTTGTAGTTTAAGGCAGCTGAGGAAGCAGATCAGACTCTGGCTCATTGCTCAGTGCCCAACGATGGTGCAGTCAGCTGGATAAAGGCAAAATGTGTCTTTTTGTTTTCCAGGTTTGCTATGAAGTCAAATGCCAGATGTTCTCTGGGTTTTTTGTAGAATTTATTAAAGTTATTAACTTCTTGAGATCTTAATTAAAGAGGTATGGAAATAAGAAAGCTTAAAGTTATTTTTTTTTCTTCATTTTACGAACTATTTGCATTAGATAAGTAACAAGAAAAAAAAAGAAAAAAAAAAAAGCTCAGTTGTATTTGCCCAGCAACTGATTTTACTTGATGCTATACAAGTACAAGCTAAAGTGTCGTGGTTTAACCCCAGCCAGCAACTAAGCACCACGCAGCCCCTCACTCACTCCCCCCCCCCCCCGCAGTGGGATGGGGGAGAAAATCGGGAAAAGAAGTAAAACTCCTAGGTTGAGATAAGAATGGCTTAATAGAACAGAAAAGAAGAAACTAATAATGATAATGATAACACTAATAAAATGACAACAGTAGTAATAAAAGGATTGAAATGTACAAATGATGCACAGGGCAATTGCTCACCACCCGCCAACCAACACCCCGCCAGTCCCCGAGCGGCTATTCCCTGCCCCCTGAGGGATATTGAAGCCCTCAGAATCCTAGGATACACAAGTTATGCTACTTTAATAATTGTCTGTCCTTCTTAAATGCTCACATGGGTTAGCGCTGGAATCATTGGGGCTCCTTGCATACTTTGCAATCACCAGTGATACTAGATTCACTCAGCAATAACAAATTGCGCTTTACCTAACTAATATGACAAGCATTTCAATATTGACTACACACAAAAGGCTATTTGCATCCCTCAAAAAATATTCATGCTGAAATACGCACAGCAATTTAATGCATGTACCTGTGAAATCTGCAGCAGGTCTATAAAGGAAAAGGTAAAACTCCTCAAACGATTCTTTATGAATCCTTCCAACTGTAAATGTGAAAACTGAACCTTAAAAAAAAAAAATCAACAGTCCTTCTTCCATTAACATAACTTTCAAAATGAACATGTTTGTGAGATTTTTATTCTTGAAAAATGTAGCTGAACCAACCAGAGAGGCCAGAGCTGTCTTCTCAGAAGTCCATTAAATAACAAATTTAAAAAGCAATAACTTTCAGGCACTTCAAACCAGGCTCAAAATACAGAAAACTCACAGTAGTTAGTCAGTATATCAGAACCAGGTATTCAGGCCATTTTTATTCACTTGTGCAACTTCGAGCAGCTTGTTTCTCACTGAAGTGCTGTTCACACAAAGCATCTACAGCAGAGAAACATTTTAAACATATTGTGTATGGAACTTCCCATTAGGAAACACAGCTTGTGGTATGGCAATTAAACAAAAAAGAAACTAAATCTTTACATAACCCTCTCGAAGGAGGAAAGGAAGGTTTTGTCTTCCAGTGCTTTGGGGAAAATCCTCTCATTGCTTACATGCTCCTTCAGAAGTTTTCAACTCTCTTCTAATCTGTAGAACTCCCTGCATCTTCCTGGTACGGACTCATGGGCAAATTTAAGCCTATGGCCAAAAGACCTAGAAGGGATCAAACAAGAAAAGGCCCATAAAAGGGTGCACCTTGGGACACAGAATCCAGCCTGTCCCTTGGTTAGCATCAAGAATATGGTCTTGCAGGACGTGAATGTGCACATCCATGAGCTAAGTCTATAGCAAAGTTGGTATGGTCTGGCTTCGGCAAATGGCAGTGGGGAGGGAGCACAGAGGCAAGGCTGTTAAATGCTGGTTGTCAATCACTGGGGGGCTGCAGCCTCGGGGTGGACACCTCCAGCAGTGGCACCAGCTTCTCCTCTGGTTGAGAAACCAGATTACCTGGTCTCAAAACCACTTGGTGCAGGGTTTGCCAGTGGCATTCTTCATCCCATGGGGAGAAACCCTGACATCTTTCATTCTCTCCCAGCACTTTGCAGCCATTCCCTGCACTGGACTGGGCATGGCACAGCTGCATTGCTGAGTCGGATGTTCAGAGACTGCCTTTCAGCAGCAACTTGGCTTTAGCCTGTGCCCCTCGATCGGCCAGCAGACATCTGTTCAGAGCTCAGATAAGCCCAGGTGAAAAGTTTAAGTGCGCTGCTGACAGAGAGATTTGTACTAAAATGTGGGTAGGAGCCTGAGTTAAGCCTGCAGTGAAGACATGGTCTCAGTCTAGATGATTTGTCACAAGAGTGGCAGATCCAACATGCATCAATGTGTGTTTACTGTCCTAAATCACACTGTTCACACAAATCCTGTTGCTAGTGTCAGGAAAGAAAAATTAATAAAGCAGAGAGAAAATAGAGGTAAGGACAAGACATAATGAGTTAAAATACATATGTACATTTGTAAGCACATGTGCACATCCCACATGTACACCGTGTAACGTAATTGCATTTCCCCTCATAACACCTTGTTGTGGTTTAAGACCAGCCAGTAACAAAGCACCATGAAGCCACTTGCTCACTCCTCCCCCCCCCCAGCCCCGGTGGAATGATGATGAGAAAATATAAAGAAATGTTCATGGTTCGAGACAAGGACAGGGAGGGATCACTCACCACTTATGGTCACTGGCATAGACCCAACTTGGGGAATAAACAAAATCAATTTAATTTACTACAGATCAAATCAAAACAGGATACTGAGAAGTAAAACCAAACCTTAGAACACCTTCCCCCCAGCCCTCCCTCCTTCCCAGGCTCAACTTCACTCCCAAATTCTCTACCTCCTGCCCCGCAGTGGTGCGGGGGGACAGGGAATGGGGGTTCGGGTCAGTTCATCACATGTTGTCTCTGCTGCTCCTTCCTCCTCAGAGGGAGGACTCCTCACTTGTCCCCTGCTTCACCGGGGGGTCCCTCCCACAGGAGACAGTCCTCTGTGAACTTCTCCAATGTGGGTCCCTTCTGTAGGCCGATCTTCAGTCACAGACTGCTCCAGCGCGGGCTTTGCCATGGAGTCACGGCCATCTTTGGGGGCATCCCACTGCTCTGGTGTGGGCTCCTCCCTGGGCTGCAGGCGGGCATCTGCTCCCCCGCTCCCCTCCATGGGCTGGGGGGGGACAGCCTGCCGTCTCACCACGGGCTGCAGGGGCATCCCCTCCTCCGGCGCACCTCCTGCCCTCCTTCTTCACTAACCTCAGTATCTGCAAAGGGTTTCCTCTCACATCCCACTCCCCCTACTCACTACCCAGTTCCCCTTCTTAAATCTGTTCTCCCAGAGGCGCTACCACCATCACTGATGGGGTTGGCCTGGGCCAGAGTCGGGTCCGACTTGGAGCCAGGGAAGCTTTGAGCAGCTTCTCACAGGAGCCACCCCTGCAGCCCCTCCCCCACTACCAAAAAACCCACCACACAAACCTGGAACACACCTTCAGGGAGACAGTTCAATTTCAGCCATAAAATATAGCTCCAGTTTCTTGGGTATGTCATAGATTTCGAGGGCTGTAGTTTCTAACTACCAGTGGATAGTTTGGGGTTGAAAGAATCACCTTCATTCATTTCACTGAAAGTAATCATGGTGTGCGAAGCCACTGATGAAAATGATAACCTAAAAGAGGTCCAGAAGTGAGAGAGAACCTCTCTGCCCCCTCCTGCCTCTACTCGCTTCCCACTCTTCGGCACTGTATTCCTTAATCTTTGCCACAACTTGCTGGTAAATAGTCTGGGCTAAAATTAGACATACAGCAAAGGGTAGGTGTTACCATCTGCTGCATGTTGTTAATTCCTGATGGCCTGATAACATCTATTTTTGATGTTCCTTATTAGCTTTCTGGGGAGGAGAGTAGAGGGATAGGCCTCTAGTGCCACCATCAGTGGTTTTCAGTATTTGCTGCTTTTCTTCATTTGACAGCCAGCTTTGCCACAACAGAGGGTTTTTAGAAGAACATGCTAGGTAAGACAGGAGACCATGGATACTTGTCTCAAGCACACAGCAAAAGAACTGGCAGTGACGTCTGGATCTGCTTTCAGTTCATTTGGTAACCAGCACGTCTTCTTTCATAAAACTGTGGACCATTTTCTCTGCTGTGATCTTTTTGTTGTTGTTTTATGCAACAGTCAGATTAGAACTGAGCAATAATAGACTATCCATCCATCTTGGTTGTCTGGCAAGACAAAACCTCTCCTGGACACCGAGCACATTTAAAAACCTATGCACACTGCAAATATAAGCTTAGACTGGCAATGAGTGGCTGATGGCTATATTACCTGTTAAGCAAAATAAAGTTCTCAGCAAAATTAATTCTGTTCTATTAATTGGCTGAGGAAGTACCAACTGTACCTGCTAAGCATTTTTATTGTTTAGAGCTGTCCTGGTTTCAGCTGGGATAGAGTTAACTGTCTTCCTGGTAGCTGGCACAGTGCTATGTTTTGAGTTCAGTATGTGAAGAATGTTGATAACACTGATGTTTTCAGTTATTACTCAGTAGTGTTTAGACTATAGTCAAGGATTTTTCAGCTTCTCATGCCCAGCCAGGGCACCTGACCCAAACTGGCCAACAGTGTATTCCATACCATGGGACGTCTCATCTAGTTTAGGAACTGGGAAGTGGGGGCAGGGAATCGCCGCTCGGGGACTGGCTGGGTGTCGGTTGGCGGGTGGTGAGCAATTGCCCTGCGCATCATTTGTACATTTCAATCCTTTTATTACTACTGTTGTCATTTTATTAGTGTTATCATTATCATTATTAGTTTCTTCTTTTCTGTTCTATTAAACCGTTCTTATCTCAACCCAGGAGATTTACTTCTTTTCCCGATTTTCTCCCCCATCCCACTGCTGGGGGGGGGGAGTGAGTGAGGGGCTGCGTGGTGCTTAGTTGCTGGCTGGGGTTAAACCACGACAAGAGCTAAAGAAATACAATACTCTTATCTCAGCTGAGTTTTCAAGAGTCAGATGACTATCTTTTGGGACATTCAAAATCACATGAAAGCATAAATAAATCTCAAGCAAATCTAGGTCTAGCATGACATGAGACCAATTGCTGTGACCACCACAATGTACCACAACATTGTCCATTAGAACACCATCCCTTTAAATTACATTATTTTAGACATTATCCTTCATTGCAGTGTTTTGATACCATCACTTCTGCATTTTCTCATCTTGTTCTGGACCCTCCATTTTCATTCTTCACCTACAATCATGCTTTCGAAGATGGAGTAAGTAAAACAGAAAAGTGACTTAGCATACATAACTCTGAGCCTCTTACTCAGTAATGAGCATGTGAAAGGTGGTTCTTTAAAAACAACAGCTGAAGGCCTGAGTTGCCTTTCCTATCTTTTCCATTATACATAGCTAAACACTTTGCATTATGCATGGCTGAGCATACTGCCAACATAAACTGGGAGGAGAAAATAACTCAGAAATGAGGTCAGACCACACAAGGCAAACAGAATCTTCATCATAGGTAAAATTTTCAAGAAATAAGTGAAAGGTTCATTAAAAATTTTAAAGGTTAGTGGTGGAGACTTCCTTTTTTAACAAAAGCTTGGCAAGCATTACAAGTTTTCACCAGGAATCCTGACCTTTATACTGACCCATTATTTTGGAATTCTGACTTTATTTAGACTTCTTACTTTTCTCTTGGAGATCCTCATAAAGGCTCCCTCATTGCATGCTACCAGTCATCTCTTCCTAGAGTTCCTGTTTGTCATACTCAACAATTCTCCTTCTTCTCCTAGCTGCTAGAGATTCAGTCTGACACCACCCATGCCAGTTAAGTGCTTCCTCCTCTAATGAACGAGACGACACAGCAGTCCAGCTCTTGCTCCCTTTGACCTGCTGTTCTGGCTGGGTGCCTCTGCCATCCTGACCTGTCTGCCCGAAGCCCTTCCTGAGAAAGCTTACTTTTGTCCTTCCAACTGCATGAAATAATAGCCAATTAACCAAGCACTGCTATTGGGCCTGGCAAGTATATTTGTTTTCAGCACCTCTGTGGTGAGTCAGTGAGACAGATATACTCTTCAGGGCTAGCAAAGTTGCACTGCCTTTTTATGAATAGCTGAAGTATTTGAAACTGCAAAACAGCTTCCCAGAGGAGGCAAGTGAGCCTCAGCCTGAGACAGCTCAGGCCCTCCTGGAAGACTCACTGCCTGGAAATGGTAGAAGGTAAGAAATGGCAACAGCAACTGTAAATGTCAAAGCAGAAGCTTACTACTCACAAATGATACATTAAATATCCCCATCCAGTGGGACAACTGTATATGATATTAAGCTCTCCCCAGACACAGAGCTCTGTTAGGTAGAGCTGGAATACTTGTAACCGAAGTAGATAAATGCTTTGGCTGCTTTTAGAAAGCCTCCTGAAATATTTGGTCTTTTTCTATCTAAGCAGATTTATATCTCACCATGAACAAGCTATACTAGGACAAGCAGATAAAAGGGAATGTCTGCAGGTGAAAGTGTTAGTATAAAAGAGAGAGCATAGCTCCAACACAGAGTGTCACCTAGAAGCGAGAATTGCTACTTAGCTCAGTATTTCTAAAACTGTGGTCTGTGATGTTTCTAAGGGTCAATAAAAGATATAAAAGATGTTAAAAATGTTAGCTAGCAAGAGCAGCTGTAGTTCATTTCTACAGGAGGTGGGATACAAATGCAGATTATAACACAAAGCTGCAACATTCACAAGGTAGGGAACTGCAAATACCCTTAAATGCTAGCAGCAACTCAGTTCCTTCAAGGCAAACGATTAAGTATAAACACATGCAGCCTGTAATTGTGGTTTGGTTTGGTGCCCCTACAAGACATGGAAGGAGCTACTTCTGTTGCAGTAAGTAAAAAGGCTGGGGTCACATGGAAAAAGATGAGTCAAAAAATAGTCACAGATGGTTGAGAAAATACTACACCTGCCTTATAGGGAGCTGTCTGTTGTTTTCTACAGTCCAAATAAGCTGCAAAATTCACAGACGGGATCACTAGTGATGGGGAAAGTGGACACCAGGAACTGTCAGGCAAAGGGCTACATCTTTGCTCGTGTAAACTAGCACAATTTCATCAACTTCAGTGAAACTTCCCAAGTTCATACTAGCTGAGGATCATCACATGTACCTCTAAGAACTGCTATGTATAAAGGTGAGAAAGAATAAAGGTCTTGCAAAAATGAAGTTGTCACCTACAGTACTCACTGGGAGAAAGAAAACTAAATACTTGTATCTGTAAATCTCATTCATATACTCCTTTCTCTCACAAACACACAAATACATAGAGTATGCAAAAGGATAAGGACTGTTTGCTAATCCCTGGCTATTGCAAAGGAAGGTAACTAATCCTCTGTAATCAGATCTGTATGAAGCTTCCATTTTTTCATAATAAAACATTCATGCTACAGATGCCCTGACAGATTTTACCATCTTGCCATTTTATTGATTCTTAAATAGGAAAGCTATCATACTTCTGACTGCTTCTCATGAGGAGACTAATTAGATTATTTCATCATCTGGTTCATCAAAGGAGGAAATACTTAAGTGTCACAGCTGGTCTCAGACTAAATATCTAGTACCAAAATTTTAAACGAAAACTATTACATCTTCACTGGGTAAGCATTTCATAAATGGCTAGACAGTAAAAAATGATGAAGACAACAGATATCATCTCACATCTCCAGGCTGCAAAGGGAGTCTTAACTCTACCAGTGCATTTGGATTTATTTTCACTTGCTTTTGCTACTGCCATTATCAAAGAGGCTTTGCATAACGATCAAATCTGGAAAACTTAGAGAGCTATTTAGATTTCTGGCAAAGAATTATGACTGAGAATTAAAAACTCAGAGGCAACATCTTAATTTTAAGTGAATCCCCTGTTATTGATGCAACCTTTCCAGAGTACTTACCGCTATGGAGGGATCAACTACAAGGAAACACATCCCCCATGGAAAGGACCCATCCCACTGTCTGATCACTATTCACTGCCCATCATTCCTCTCTGAATTTGTGGGATATCTTCTTCTTTTGCACACACTGCTTTGTACAATAATCAAATTCTCCTGTAAAGAAACAAGTGTGACAAAGCGAGATATTACATTTTATTGTGCTTCACCTTCTTATACGTGTATGCAGGGGACAAGAATAGACAAGCTACTCATTTAAAAGAAGAGTTTGCTCACCATAATGATTTAGAGTGAAATTACCAACTATCACCAGAAGACAGTTAGCAAAAGGCCTAGGCTTTGGAGGTGTACTTAAGACCTCAAAAAGAACAGTGTGAAAATGGGTAAATCACTTCCTTTAAAGACCTTTCTCATGAAATCCTATGTAAAAGCAGAGCCTTAGTATAATACCAAAACCCTAGTAACTTTGTTATGGAATAATATAATCCTGTTTCTCTTACAGATCTATAATGTCATTATGTAAATGGCTATACAAAGCAATGATTACATCAATGAAATGAAGTTGTTGTGTAAGACAGTTCCCAGTCTCTGTAAATGAGGCTTTTCAGCAGTATAAAAACAGAAAGCTTCCTCCTATAATGTTAGGAGGAATGTTAACATTGCATTTTTTACTTTGAGGGTTATCACAATTAACCTTGAAGATCACAGGACCAAAAAAATTATATATATATATATGTGTGAGTTGCATCACGCAGTGAAAATTGTGATAATATTTAGATTCCCCTTATGTTCTGCACTTCCTTGACCTTATTAGAAATTTAGAAATCCTTGTAACTTTGCCTGCCCGTTAGTTGGTCAGAAATAGTTCTTTGTAATCTAAACCCTCTTGTTTTTTTTTTAATGAGTTAGGCTGTAGGCCTCATAAAATTTTAGATGGAAGTTTTGACTGGGTCACTTTGATGTGGGAAAATGTAATTTTTATGTCAGAACTGTCTCTTTGAAGTTATGTGAGCCAATAGATGAACCATATCAACCTCGGAAAAGGACATATACTTTCTTTCTGAACTCAGCCTAACTTTTGGAGTGCACAGAGTAATAAAAGATACAAAGGTCCCACGGTTGAATCCACACATTGAACAGTTTGAGGGCAGTAACAGTGTCATAAAAATATTTTCAATAAGCTGTCTCCTGAATTAATAGTATATAACTGTTACAAGACAATGCTATTAAATAAAACAGTAGAATTTATCTACAAACTTCAGTTAATGATCCTGTAAAATCATGACCCACATTGCTGATATTTTTAGCCTAATACATTATTAGCTATTCTTTCAATTTCTGACATATATAACAATATCTGCCTCCTTTAGGTGGATGAGAAAACTATGACATTTTTCTCTTTTTGGCCCTCATCTTGCAATTTGCCTGAATAATGCAATTGGAAAAAAAAGAAATTAAATTCAGATTTTTGTACTTTCTGCAATTGACCTGTAACCAGCAGCGTGCAATATCCACTGTGCTAACAATGCCAGCCAGGGGAACTGCACTTACTCTTCTGTGTTGAAAAATGCTCCAAAAAGGGTAAGCAATGGATCTTTACAGATTGTAAAGTCTCAAACATCTCTATGAGTGAGTCCACAACGGTGGCTTAGAGAGCCATAAGCATTGCAGTGGCACTAGCTGTGGACTAGACTATGAAAGTATACAATTCTCTTCTCATTATTCCGCTGAGCTTCGGGCATCGGTTTCCACTTTGTCTGTTATTTCCTCTTTACAGTCCCTCATTTTCTTACACATTAACTGTTAAAGAAATGCTGTTTAAGGAAGGAATGAGAATGGAAAAAAGAGGAGGTCTAAGACAGGCCAAGGTGAGGAATATCCCACCAGTTCTGAGTGCTTACAGAACTGTCAGCTCCACAAGGTTTAATCATCTGAGACAAATAGAGGCAATGTTACAGACAAAATGAGAATGCCTGACCTCCCACTTCCTCAGCAGAAGATTTTGCTTGTTTTTACACTGAAAAGGAAAACTGAATAAGGGTGTCCAATATTCCAACTAGAGATAATCAATACTGCTCTTTTATTTTAAGATAGTTTACTTACTGGCAGGGGGAAAAAGAAGACATGCCACTGGATATTGAATGTCAGGGGAAAAAAATAAATCTTACTCAAGTATTTGCCTTCATAGCATTTTATTAGTAGTATGTTAACCATGAATACTATCTCCCTAGCTGATCTGAAAAAAGTCACCTATATTCAGAGGTTTCCGTTAGGGTCAAATGAGGCCTCACTTCGTTCTTCTGTTATCAAGCAGGTAGCACCAGAAAACTGAAAAATAAAATTCCAGTTGTGGAAAACAATCCTGCTACTGTACTGTTGTTCTGTTTATCTTTCTTACTGCTGATTCTTTTCTATCCTCATTCCTACAAATTAGCCAACACAAGGATTAACGGAGAAATCACATCTTTCCCTCATGTGGCTTGCACATTTTTATGTCCTTGTGACAGTAGCCAATTTTGCTATTGCCACAATTTCAGATCCTCAACTCCGAGAGTGTGGCCACGTCGTACTTCAGATGCCTCAGGATGGCTGTGCTTGCACATTCAATGATGCTGTTGCTTGTGTTTACTAAGCAGCCCTTCTTTCTTCCCTCACCTCCAGCTACTTCTTTCCAACCCCATGCTACACTCTGTTATGTACAGTTGTTTGTCCGAACAGGTAACAAATCAATTCAAATTGTTTTTTCCTAAATCACACAATTTTGCGTCCAAACCTTCCCAACAGTTACATGAAATCTAAGGCAATTCCAATAACACCAATGAGACTCTGATGTAACAACATAAAGTTACTGATGTGTAAATGGATGCTTGATTGAAGCAAATCAGTTGAGAAACAGAAGACAAAAATGGAGAAAGGAAGAATTGAACAGCAATAACCACAGCATATGGAAAGTCAGACTTATTTTGTCATAAGTAAATGGCAAACTACTAAGTGAAATATGTAAATGTTCTGAAAAGAGTAATAGAAATTTCAAATTTTCTCATCACAGGGAAAAGATTAAAAATGCCACATTTCTTAAGAAAAACAACACTGGGATTCCAGTGCCAAGTCCCCAGTGACAATGGTGTCTCCCAGCCCTTCTTCTCATAGAACTGATAGGGAGCTATAAAGCTAAAAAGCCAGAAGGGATGACTACTGAGGAGGACCACCTGCCATTTGGCAGCCAGAGTGCTTCCAAGTGAGGATGCCTGGAAACCCCAAGCATTTTGGGTCTCAGCCCCCCAGAGGAAGGCCCATAACTAATCCCAGGACAGTCCACGTGGCAGGCTCAGATCCAAAGCTGAAAGCCCAGGCTTTGCAGCACACCAGCAGAGTTCAACAAGTTTAATAAAAAATGTTTGCAAGTGAAAACTAATTTTTTTTAGAAAACTTTCAATCCACCCAAAGAACAACCCTGAGGAGGTGATAGCCTCACCTCCTTTATGCCAGCAATGAAAATCCTCACAGCTAGGCCCAGCAAGGTGACCCAACCTCATTAGAGCTGCTTTGATGGCACTTTAGTGATGCTAAGGTGAATTGAAGCTGCCGTAGGACCAGCGAAGCCACCCACCTGCCCAACCCTCTGCATGCTTCCCATACTGTCAAGATGTGGCCAGGGCCATGGGAACCTACCTTGACAGCTGCTTTGCTGTTCACTTATCGGTGTCAATGTTGAGCCTTCAAAAAAACACCAATCTATCATGCAGTCCCCAGACAAGCTTTTAAACCTTGTGCATTATCAGGGCATCTCTAACCAAATAAAAAGTACTTTTTCCCCATAAATTAGTAACATTGGGGCACTGACAAGTAAAAATGCAAAGGTATTAAATTTCTAGCAACGCACAACTCTGGTTGTTATTCAAAGGACAGTATACTCCTGACTCACACTACTCCAGCAGACCAGCTTTGCATGTACATACAAATACACACACACACACGCAATTATCTCTACAGAATACTGGCAGACCAGTCACCCTCCCAGTGCTGTCCGATCACAGCCTTACAAACGTTCTTCTCTCAAAGCAGGCTGTAGACTTAGCATCTGTTGGCACGCCCTCCCACTTCTGACCACCAGGCCATAAACAGGATTATACCTGTTTTCTTCGAAGGTGATTACCATTTAGTTTGAAGTACCCAGGATGCCTTCTCCAGTAGTAAAGAGCACTTGTGATTGAGCCATAGAAATGGCTTTCTGTGTGAGAAGATTTCCATTGTACTGTTCTGTATGAAGCTCTCTTCTCTCCTTGGGAACAACCTGTAAGACTCAATTTAGGAATGCTGTCTTGCAGGAGCATCCTCTCCCAAAGGTCTCTAGTTAGAATGGTCCATGCAAGTTGCTTCTGACAACCAAAATCTCCACTCACCCTGCCCAGCATAGTGATTTTTAACTGTTTAACAACTGCTGGTTCAAGCTTTGTCAATGCAACAAAGCAGATTTTATCCCTAAGCAAGACATGTCCCTAACAAGACAAAGGCCATGCCTTTGTTGTGTGGGTAGCAGCTTATCTCCACCTACCAGTTTCTTTTCCTGGTTGTTTTTTCTAACTTCCCACTACCCTGGAAATAACATCAGCATTCATTTACCACCACTAATGGAAAATACCTAGTCATTTTTGGGAAGGGATTTTATGATGTTGTTCTGTGTAATAGTAGAGCCCTTGCTTCGTACTAGGTCACAGCATGCACCTCTTCTACCAATACCAGCCCTGACCAAAATACAGCGGGGCTCCTGATCCTGGGAGTCGTCCCTATGGAGACAGGGTGTATCCAGGGCACACAGCTAGATCAGAGAAGCATTTTTTAGGTCCTGCAGTTTATACATTGGCTCCTTTCCATAGCTGTGTTCTCTGCAAAAAGCAATCCCCTCCCAGGTGAGGACTGAAGAGCATGGGATAGTGTTTTGGGTTTGTGTGGCAAGGTTTTCAGTAGTGGGTGAGGGGACCGCAGGGGTGGCTCCTGTGAGAAGCTGCTCAAAGCTTCCCCGGCTCCAAGTCGGACCCGACTCTGGCCCAGGCTGACCCCATCAGTGATGGTGGTAGTGCCTCTGGGAGAACAGATTTAAGAAGGGGAACCTACAGCAGGGTAGGAGATCAGAATGTGAGAGAAACCCCTCTGCAGACACCAAGGTCAGTGAGGAGGAAGGAGGGGGATGAGGTGTGCCTGAGGCAGTGGATGCCCCTGCAGCCTGTGGTGAGGCGGCAGGCTGTCCCCCCCCAGCCCATGGAGGGGAGCGGGGGAGCAGAGGCCCCCGCAAGATGACTGTGACTCCATGGGAAAGCCGGCGCTGGAGCAGTCTGTGACTGAAGATTGACCTGCGGAAAGGACCCACGCCAGGGAAGTTTGTGAGGAACTGCAGCCCGTGAAAAGGACTCACGTTGGAAAAGTTGGTGAAGGACTGTCTCCCATGGGAGGGACGCCCCGGTGGAGCAGGGGCTGGGTGCGGAGTCCTCCTCCCCCCGAGGAGGAAGGAGCAGCAGAGACCAGGTGTGGGGAGCTGACCCCAACCCCCATCCCCTGTTCCCCCCGCGCCGCCAGGGGGAGGAGGTGGAGAGAACCGGGAGTGGGGTTGAGGGCTGGGGGGAAGGTGTTCTAAGGTTTGGGTTTTACTTCCTAATATCTGTGTTTTGTTTTGATTGGTAGTAAAGGAAATTGATTTTGTTTCTTCCCCAAGTTGAGCCTGTCTTGCCCGTGACCATAAGTGATGAGTGATCCCTCTCTGTCCTTATCTCAGCCTACAAGCCTTTCTTTATATTTTCTCCTCCTCATCCTACCAGGGCTGGGGGGTGAGGAGTGAGCAAATGGCTGCATGGTGCTTTGTTACCAGCTGGGTTTAAACCACAACAGATAGCAACGTGGTGCTGCAGTAGGATACTCCTAATCATTACAACCCAAACATGTTACTGTAGCAAAACTTATTAAGTCAAGCAAGATCCACTAGACTATCAGACTATTTGGAAAATGTTTAATAGTACTGTTCAATATCTTCATAAATTACATTGACAGTGGGATCAAGTGCACCCCTAGCAATTTTGCAGATGACACCAAGCTGAGTGGTGTGGTTGACATGCCTGAGGGACAGGATGCCATCCAGAGGGACCTGGACTAGCTCAAGAAGTGTGCCCATGTGAACCTCATGAGGTTCAACAAGGCCAAGTGCAATGCCCTGCACCTGGGTTGAGGCAACACCTGGTATCAACACAGGCTTGGGGATGAAGGGATTGAGAGCAGCCTAGTGGAGAAGGACTTGGGGGTACTGGTGGATGAAAAGCTGGACATGAGCCAGCAATGTGCGCTCACAGCACCGAAGGCCAACCATACCCTGGGCTGCATCGAAAGAAGCGGTCGAGGGACGCGATTCTGCCCCTCTGCTCCACTCTGGTGAGACGCCACCTGGAGTGCAGCCTCCAGCTCTGGGGTCCTCAGCACAGGGAAGACATGGACCTGTTAGAGTAGGTCCAGAGGAGGGCCACAAAAATGACCAGAGGGATGGAACACATCTCTCCTGTGAGGACAGGCTGAGAGAGTTGGGGTTGTTCAGCCTGGAGAGGAGAAGGCTCCAGGGAGATCTTATTGTGACCTTTCAGTACTTAAAGAGGGCTTATAAGAAAGATGGGGAGAAACTTTTTAGTAGGGCTGGTTGCAGTAGGACAAGGGGTAATGGTTTTAATGTAAAAGACGGTAGATTTAGGCTAGATAGAAGGAAGACATTTTCTAGGGGGGCTTGGACTAGATGACCTTTAAAGTTCCCTTTCAACCCAAACCATTCTATGATTCTATGAAAATACCTGCAAGCTGGGACACCGCAAGACTTCTTTCAGCAACTTGAACAAAGATCATTCCTTGGCTATTCTCTAGCCATCTTCCATTTTCTTACTGTTATAGAATCACAGAATCATTTAGGTTGGAAAAGACCTTTAAGATCATTGAGTCCAACCATCAACCCAACACCACCATGCCCACTAAACCATGTCCTGAAGTGCCACATCTACGCATTTTTTGAACGCCTCCAGGGATGGTGACTCCACCACTTCCCTGGGCAGCCTGTTCCAATGCCCGACAACCCTTTCAGTAAAGAAATTTTTTCTAATATCCAATCTAAACCTCCCCTGGCGCAACTTGAGGCCATTTCCTCTCATCCAAAATAAGCAGTGGGTAAGTCTTAAATGGTATGTGAAGCTAATGAACACAATTCTCAAGGCATAGTAGCATTTTCCTCCTGTAATTTTGTAGTTGTTTATGTAGTTTGGAAATCAATTTTCAAAGTCAGCTCTTCACTGCTGCTGATACCTGCCTGAGCTGAGTCCTATAAAGAAGTAAGAGCTGCTCACTTACTTCACTTATTTAATAATGTTTAAAGTTGCAAGAGAAACTTCTCTGTTTCCACAGGACTTCACGCCTAGCAATCACTATTCCAAAAACATATCTTACTGGTATAATTCTTTTTACTTTATTGAAGTTTAAAAATACAAGTAAAGGTCATATGTTAATTTGACATTTCAAAATCATACTCAAACCTGAAGCTTCATAAAAGTAAGTTTGATTATGACACTTGATGTAGTCTACATATAGAAGCAGCTTAAAATTACTTCTTATTGCTTTATGAACTAAGATTATTTTGCAGTAAGTCGTAATTTTAAAAGGCCTTAAGTAGTGGAGAACACCTACCCAAAGAATTTTTTTATCATTGTCCTGCTAAAATAACAGCAGATGTACCAAATAAAGTACTTCTTGAAAATTCTTGAGCACAGTTCTCATTTCACGGAACTGCCAAAAAAAGAATTTAGAACTCAAAAAAATTCTCTTTTGTCAATGTTATTAGTGAAGTATACACTTCACCTGTTTTTCCTTGGAATGTGTGAATTTTAACATACCAAAATAGAAAAGCAGAAAATCTCTTTTAAAATGGGGGCAAACCCCCTATCATTTCTTAGGAACACTGAAGATGTGCATAATACCTAGGCTGCTACTTACCATATTCACCTTGACATCTCATTACTATCCTGTATTCCTCCATCCGTATCTTCTCCCTTGTTCTTTCATTTCTTACCAAGTTTGTAAACTCTTCAGAACAGGTTTTCTTTTTTATACAAGGCTTGACACAACAGAGGGCACCTCTCCACCGCAGAAGTAATATAAAGCAATTGATATAGATAATATTATTCTTTTATGAAAGGAAACTGGATCTTAAATTGTCCTTTTATATTAGCTGGCTTCACTCATCACTGATTTTTCAGTACACTTCAGATTCTGCCTCAGAGGAATCATCTGACTGACACTGAAAGATCTGATGGCTGGCTGGGGACAGCTGGGGTTTTGGACAGAAGTGTAAGAGACCATTTAAATTATGAATTAAGCATAACAGGCCAATAATTACATTTAAAAGATGACCCTGAAACTATCAACTGCTAATACCATCATGAGATTTCCGAGTTAGAAACAAACTGAGATATATTGAACCTCCTCCTGAGAAAACCAAAGTTTCAGGTCAGCTGCAGATGTAGAACACCACTTCTATCACATTCACAAGATTTTTTTCATAGCAAGAGTGGTGGCAAAGTAGCAGAGCAAACAGCTGTCTGAGGCACAATTTTGTACCTATTTATGACAGGATCAGGTATTATTTAGACTGCAATCTTCAACTTTTGATTTCCAGTCTGAGAAGGTTACAGCCTGCCTGCATGTGCCCTCTACATAAAAAACATACTCAGGAGGCTGGATTCCCAGCTGCTGCAATTAGCTGCCCAGCTTCTGAGCATGGCAGCTCAGAAGACAGAGGAAGGGCTAGAAGGCCTTGACTTGCAAAGGGACTCCACAGAAGAGACAGATTAAATAGGTCATCAATTCTTAAACAGCTTGAAGAAGGTCATTCCCTTAGAAGGGTTCTGCTGTGTATCTCAAAGGATGAGAAAAGTGGTTTCCTGATCTCTAAGATTGTTCATCCCTTTTCTTCATTTGCAATTAAAAGATAATCTAAAGCCATTCATAGCAGCAGGACATGGAACAGACAATTGTCATTTCTTGTGCTGTTTTACAGAGTACAAAGGGAAAACAAGATATGTACAGCAGATTTATTCCATGCCGGAGTCTCGTACTCTCATTCAGTACTGAATGAGACCATCTTGGGAGGGCAGGGGAATTCTACCTGGGAATACAAAACCTTCAGATAGGGAATAGGGAATGTCTTGTAAAACTGAAAGCAAATAAAGAACCTTCTTACCCCTTATAGTTGTAGGTAAGGTTGCTTACGTACTGACAGTTTAAATGGTAGGCTAAATAAAATCATGCAGTAGGAACTGTTTTGCTTGGTAACTACTTTCACTGTTACATTATTTACTTATTTTGAATATATGTTTAACTGGGGGGGGGGAGAAAAAAAGCATTTTCCTTGTTTTGTTAACTCCACTGCTCCAATAGGCAAAATGTGAAATTTAACAGTAATACAGAAACTGGGTCTGCAAATAAGACACTGACAAGTGTTTATGTTAATTTTTGTTATAAAATTATTAAAAAATAACCTGCTAACATTTAAAGCTTAATTTAAAAACCTTTACAGCTCATCAGACTTCCAAAAGGGAAATTCATGTAAGGAAGGTATGCAATGCATTTTGTTCCCCATTATAAACAGAACTCGGGAGCTTGCAATAAGGAAAATCAGCTTGTCCAGCAGCTCTGCCTCTACTGCTGCAAATGTGTAAGTGGCAGAGGCTTCATTAAGTCTCCTTTTTTTATTTCTCAAAGCAAATCTAAGGGCAGCAAAGGACACACAAAGTGTACCATTCTTAAAAAAAAAAAACATTTTTATGCTAGCTCATGGGCATGGCTTTTTAATGTTCCAAGAACATAAGGAAAGAGAATTTTTAAAATACTTATAATCTGTTAAAATTTCAGTTACATTTAACAGCTTCATATGCAGAATTTGTAAGATATTGAGACTGATCATTTACAATGTATTCAAACAATTAACACCATATACAGAAAGATGGAATTGCTGACTGTTTTTAAAAAGTAATTTTACATAGAATGTGGTCAGTGAACAATTCATTTGCCAATTAACCCAAGCACTGCTCCTTTTATTTCCTCTAAGGTAGACAGACAGATACAAACATATAGGAGTATACACTGTCTTCATAATTATTTTAGTTCAAAATTCACTGCTTTGCAAATAACAATCTTCTTTAAGGAAACATGTAATTCAGAACTGTTTACTTCCATTGCCACTCTTTAAAAATAATACTTTATCATTCTCTTAAAATAATACATTACAAGTACAAAACTGTAGCACTTATGATGCTCAGATTTGATAGCTGCAGTGAGAATACTTTAAAATATCTTTCTTTTCTTGAGGTTTGAAAAAAACAGGGATGGACTTACACTCTAATATCAGTATTTAAATATCTCAAGATCATCAGAATAAAGGACCAGCTTGTACGAATGGAGATACCATTAAACAGATATCTTGTCACTTCAAGAATTTTAACTGAAGTGCAATTGGTTTTATTTCTGTTACCTTCTGAGTGCACCATCACTAATAAAGGCAAGTTCGAGAGTCTGCTAGGAAGGCGTGGAATTTCACAATTAAGCTACAAGACCCAACTCAGGTTTCATTCTGCAGAAGAGTGAAATAATCAATGTGCTGAAACTTCAAAACCTCGTTTCCCCAGCTGGTCCAGCCAGGCTGTAGGTTCCGAGCAAACAACTCCAAGCATTCCACATCTGGCTTGATAAAATCTGCCAGAACCCCTGTGCAAGAGAAAAAAACACAAAGATAACAACAGTGACAAAGGTACAAATCACAAAAGTAAACAAATAAAACCTCCCCTGTGCTGCTAGTGGATGAAAAACTGAATGTTTTATTAAAAAAGGGAGAGACAGCAAATTAATTTCAGGTGTTTCATCAAATAGCTGGACTATTTATAGTGAGAAAGTAATTTTAAATAAGTGCCCTTGAGAGTCTGAACAATACTGTCAAGGCCTTCCACAGCCTTGATTTATTGGTTTTCATTTAGAGAAAGGGAATGAGGATTTATTTCAGCCTCTACATAGATGAGTTCTGAATTTTTCACTAATATCAACCAAACACCTCCTAAAGACTCACTTAGCTCCTATAACACAGGGGCAACATTTCTAAAAACACATAAATAAATCCTTTCCTTAATTAAGATCACACTCTTCTCTGCATCTTAAAGGGGATAACAGCATTTTTTTTATGACAACCATTAAAAGGTAAAATAAGAAACATCAGTTAAATAAACATAGCAGTAAAAGGGCTATAAAAATGGAGGGACTTCTTCCCCAATACCAACTTGGCAACTGAAGAAATATTTATGTAACTGTGTTCTTTCATTCAGTAACATAAATCTCAATTTTCTTCTACAGTTGGGCATTTTTACTGCTTAAACCCAAATAAATAGATGCCTGTCATTAACATCAATTATGTCACCGATTATGACTGGTATTCTTGGAATGATAGAAAAAGATTTTGCATTTCACCTGGAAAGTATTATTGCAAACAGTTTATTGTTAAACATATTACTTGTCATACAGAGCCATTTAGTTTGTGGCTGGGTCAAACAAATTCTTAACTAGGTTTCAGGAAATAGCTACAAAGATATTACGTATAAAAATATGTATGAGAAAAACAAAGGAGGCACAAAGACTGAAAAACATATCTATACTAAAAATTACATGTTAAGTTTTTATTTTTGTTACTGAGGACAAAAGAAGAAAAACTATGAAACTATTTCCTTTTCCAGAGGATATCTTGGTCATTTTCTTATCAGATCTGCCAGTGATTTCTGCATTTCTGTAGCTTAAAAATCCAGCTCATAAATCCAACATTATGTTGCTTAACTCAGTCTCTTCAGACATGATCATTGCAGAAAGCAAAAATACATCCAATCAGCATACGATAAAGTTTGAGAGGGAATGCTTTTTATTTTTTTTTTTTGGTGCAATGCAAGTTCTAACTTTTTGCATCAAGTTTGCCAGTGACAGACTCCCTGCAGGAGACCCCAGCTGATCTTATCATGGATTGCTCCTGTTGCAGAAAAATTAGCATCAACTTCACTGTCTAGTGAATATTAACCAACCCCAGATGCATTTCCTACCTACATGATCGCTTCTTCCAAAGCTTCAATCCATTATAGGTGTTTCCAGACTTTCTTGTATTTTGGCATGGCATATAAATCTGTTCTTCTTCCCCCAATATTTAACAAACGTCAAATGAATGTCTCAGATGGGTTGTCATCAAGGCAGCTTTTAATCTAAAAAATACTGCTACCAGCAGGAATCATTCTAAAAACCTGCTGCTTTTACAGGCAAGCTAAAATGTTTAAACAAATCTAACATTTGCAGAGAAGAGTCTGGGAGGTTTAGAGGAAAACGTACATTCTGACGGAAAGCTTGCTTCACTGAACAGTGCTGTTTGGTGTCACAGGAGTTCATCTAATTAGACACCACTTATGAGTAGCTGCTTTTATACCATATTTTTCAAACCCACTGTATTTAAAAAAATGTAAAATTGTTCTTTTTCCATGCTCTACTTAGTTAAGGATTTCTTGTGCACAATTTGCTGCCAACATGATCAGAGGGATGGAACGCCTCTCCTATGAGGAAAGGCAGGGAGAGTTGGGGTTCTTAAGCCTGGAGCAGAGGAGGCTCCGGGGAGATCTTACTGTGACCTTTCAGTACTTAGAGGGGGCCTATAAGAAAGATGGGGACAGACTTTTCAGGGTAGATTCAGACTAGATAGAAGGAAGACATTTTTTACAACAAGGGTGATGAAACACTGGAACAGGTTGCCCAGAAAGGTGGTAGATGCCCCATTCCTGGACACATCAATGTCACATTGGACAGGGCTCTGAGCAACCTGATCTAGTTGAAGATGTCCCTGCTCATTGCAGGGGGGTTTGGACTAGATGACCTTTAAAGTTCCCTTCCAACCCAAACCATTCTATGACTTTAACAAAAGTCTTCCAAAAATCTATTTTCTTGATCATCTAAGAAAAGCCCATGTTGCAGGAGGTTGCACTTTTTTCCATAGAAAAGAAGGGAGAGACTGTGGAAAGCAAAGCTTCAAAGCTTTCACTAAGCTCTCTGTGAACAGATCCTGACATCTGTAGGATATCTTTTTGATCCTAATAGGCATAAGATCATGTAGAGCTTACTGCAGAGTCAGGCTTTACATAACCTTTCCCCCCCTTCCATATAAAAACAAAATAGAAGCCTATATAAAGCATAAAATATTTCTAAGTAGAGGAAGCAATTATTTAGGTGACAAAATTTTATTAAGAGCACATTAGTAATGTTGACGTTTGTTCTTAAAATGTATAGATAAAAAATATCATCACAGCACTAAGTCCAGTAATCAAAAGCAGTTTTACTAAGCACCAAGAACTTCCATGCCTAAGAGAACAAATTTTAAAAGCACACTTAGGAGATTCAACCAACTTGAAAGATTGGTTCACCAGAAAGCAAAAGAAGAGGTAGCCAAAAAATGGGTCAGTTCAGCAGAAGCAAAAAGCTTGTGCCAATATTTCGATCCATTTGGTTATAGAATTTAAAAAGGAAGTCCCAGGAATCTCTCCCTCTCCTGCTGCCAGAGAGAGGGCTGTTTTTTAAAGTCAGAGTTTTTTTAAAAACAGACAGATTACGTATAATTCAAGATCACGTTATAGTATGATTTTTTCATTGCTAGGTTGTAGGCATTTACATAATCACATCAGGCAGTAGCTTGCACTGCAATTTAAATTACCATATCAAGAGGGCAATAATGTGGCTGTATTTTGTTGGCATAAAATCTCATTATACTGGTTTCCTTAAAATAGGAAAAGTCAGTGTTCAAGTTATAAATTATAGCTTCTTTGTTAGGCTTTTATACCACCAGAAGGCTATCTTAACACACACGGATCTGACTTGCAGCCCTTAAGAAAACTCTGGAGTTTTTTTCCTCTGAAGACAGCTTAGAGGATCTACATCAGTAGAAAGATTAAATATTAAAGTGTTTCTAGATTTTAAAAAAAAAAACAAACAAACCCACACGATTACTTCTATCTACTTACACGTACCACTTAAATAGACGATAAATAGATTATTCTTTATCACTTGCAGGTGTCATAATGTCACTATGACAGCAACTCAGGCACCTATACTTGGGCATCTAATGCCCTATGACACATGAAGCTAGCAGAAAGCCTGCTGGTAGACATAACAGCGGTCTTCCAGAAAACCCACTTCCTTTCTGAAGTGTGATCTGGCAATCCAGTACCTACCTATAGCTGCCTACTCTTAATCCTAAACATGTATTGAAGATGCATGCTGCTAAAAATGTTTAAATAAGCAAAAGGAAGAATCATTTTTGAAACAAGCAACAGTTTCCCCTTATCTTTTGAACTTTCATTATATAAATAGCAAGTTCTGTGTGGCAAATTGGAAACAAAGTGAAAATGACTGTCGGCTTTTCACTGTCTGATTTGTGAGCCATACAAAGCACAAAGAACATAACTGAACTCATTTCATAGTAACCCTTCAAAAGAGTCTGCAGTGTACAGGTCCCTATTGCCCAGTTTGTCTAATCCCTGTAGGACCAGAAAAAGACCTGAGACTCAGCACAAAGACAGCTTTACAATTTCTGCATCTTTCCTGAGCTTCAAGTTAAACCTAGATGTTGATGCACCTATAATTAGTCTAACAGTAAGGGCTCACAAGGTGCATAAGGAAACAAAAGGCATTTACTTCTTTTTACTTCCAAAACCACTTCTATAAAGTGGCCTAACAAGCCAGTGTTGCCACAGGAGGACGGAGTTCCCAAGATTTCCCATTGCACTCTTCTGCTGGAGATACACAAAGCAGCTAGAACACTGCCAAGAATTAATTCCAATGTTTTTAGGCATACTCCTATATGACAATTTTATTTTCTAACAATAAGCATACATACTTAAAAACTGGAGGAGAAATGGCTATAACAAGAAGGATCTATGAAACAGGAAAAGGAAAATAGGTGTTTGAAGTTCTACATTACTTCACATCATCTGCATAATAGAATACCTTCTATGTCTTCTAAGAGCAACACTGAATTGAATTAGGAAGAAAACCTGCTGTTATTTGAATCAAAACCAGGAGTAATAAAATTTCATTTTAACACATTTGCATAAGGAAGCTTAAGTACATTTACAATGACATATTAAAACTCTAAGCATTGAACACAGCACATGCATCACCAAAAACCCCTACGGTCACAATTTCATGATAAATGCACTGTAGGAACCCAAACATCTCTTTTTGATGGCTTACTTTAATTTCCATCTTTCTCTTCCCCCCAAGAGATAAACTGTTATAAGTCGTTAAGTGGCTACATATGTACCAACATACAACCTTTATAGTAGTAATAAAAAATAAAGTGCCAGACAGCATCAGCAAATACTAATATTTTTGGCTTTGTTACTACTTAAACAAAGCATAAAGAATGTGTGTGACTCATCAAGTGTCCTTCTCCCCCACTGCCAAATCTCTGCCTCTGTTCAAATTTCTGCTGAAACACTCTAGGATGTAGCTCAACTGCTCTCTACTGGCCACTTTGAGAATATTGTCCGGTCATGAAAGTGATACCCTTTTGCAATGCTGAAGTCAAAGCATGAGCAATTAGCTTTTGTCTTATGGTCTACCTTTTCATTCCATAACCATGTTCTGAATGGAGTTGCCAGAACTGGTACGTGGATTTTTATAAAAACCTTGTAAATCGCTGATATTGCACAACAGCAAATTCATTTTTCAAACAGAAACACAAATGCTGCATAATGGTATCAAATCCCATCATTCAAGACTCAAGAAATATGTAAATTCGCATGGACAATTTCTTTCAAAACCCACTCAGAATCATCATTTATAAAGGATTCCCCAATATGGTCTCTAGCTTCTGCCCTACAAAAGAATTGTTCTGAGGACCATTCTGGCACTAGAACTCTCTATAATACATAAAACCTGCTGGTTTGCACCCTTGGATATCTCACAAGTTTCCTGTTTGTGTCTGAGTGTGCTGCTAAGTATTGGTTTTCTGAAGAGGCCCTAGGTGGCTGTCTCACAAATCACTACCCTACCATTCATTATCTTAAATCAACACACATACTTCCTGCTGTAGCCCTAATCTTAAAGATGTAGCTTCAGAACTGCAAAAAGATTCTCCTAGAATTGCCTTTTTTTTTTTTGGGGGGGGGGGGGGGGGGGGGGGGGTCTGTCCTCTGTGAATATATAACAACTGTCCAGATCAGCTTCCTAACTGAAGTTGTTCTGTTCCTTGGGAACAGAAAAAGGAAAGCATGTCAGTGAAGCAAACTGTGATGCCTCTCCTCTCTAACAGCACTGTGCACTTCTTCCACCTGCCTTTTCTGATGTGATTACACAGCACGATTCATCATAAGTTTTCCCCTTGGGGGACGATGAAACCATTTTTGTGAGAGGTATTAAATATGTTTCTTACCATAGCATTGTAAGGCACTCAGGTGTTATAACGATGAAAGTAGTACAACTTTCTATTGATGAAATTAGTCAAAAGTAAGAGTGCTCCAGAACAATGTGCAAAAGCTAACATAACACACAGAAATCTTCAAATCCTTTGGAATAAATTCGGAAAAGTTGCATTTATACCCACTCTAACTGGTTGGCTGGAGTTACTGCATCAATTTCAGTAAATTAAATACAGCTCCTCAGAAATAAACAGGGCATGCTCTATTTGTTGCCTATTGTTAACAGTTTTAAAATAAGTTTTTGGATTTCAAGGCACAACTGTATTGCAGGTGTATAAACAACTCATGCAGAAATAAAACCATTTATTTCAGGATGACATAATAAAGAAAGAGGTTTCTGCTTTTATTAACTAAGTAGAAGATATCCTATTTTATATATTCCCAAAGTTCTTCCCCACCCTGCAAGGTACTTTAGGTCATTTGGCATAACTTCATACATACAGTATCTGTAAACTGTTCATGCAGCATTTAAAAAACAAATTTTAAAAATGCAACTTTTTTTACATGTCTACCCAAAATATTCATACAATAAATGCTTGAAGTTCTACTTTTCACATTGCTTTTTAGAGACCAAGATTTAGGTGCCTGACAACATTTTTAGAAATGTTGAGGAACCACAAGTCCTGTTGAGCAAAATTGCTTGGCATATGGGAAATTAAGGCACTTCATATATAAAGGTATCTCATTCTAGGTACATCAATTCAGATATCCAAGTCTGCCCTACAGAACCATTATGCAACAAAACAAAACGTACCAGTCAGAGGGGGTTTATGTGAATGCAGGCTGCAGGGTATGCTGACAATTAACTTATGTTCTGGAATTGGAAGTACATCCTCAGATTTCCTGTTGTATAAATCAGAACAAGGAAAGAAGTATGGGAATGAATACCACCAAATGTGATGCTGCAGCCCTCACAGAGCTACTTCAGATGGGTGCTAACACCCAGAATGTTCATTCACAGTCAAACTTCAGATAAGTCTAAGGGAAGTTAAATCTTGCTCAGCCATAATATATAAAAGGACAGTTTATGAAATCACTGAGGTTTTAGGCAAAACAGGGTTAACAATAGCCATACAAAGCCACTGAGAACAAACAAGGTAGTCCTGTATGTTTTCATGTGTAGAAAAACACCAGTGTCCCCAAAATGGCATCAGCCTATGCCAAGGACTCATGGTCCAAGAGAACCTGTCAGCAAAGGAAGCCCTGTCCACAAGGCTTTTATCTGAGCCAGTTCCCAGACACAGACAGATATGAAGAACAGACAAAGGCTTCCATCCTTTAACCGCACTAAAGCACTCCCTTATCCCAAAGCTATTAAGGCTATTTTTAGGTCCACAATCAGCCAAAAGATGATGCCAAGAAAAGATTTGGGGACATTATATTCTATTATGAACAAGTGATAGATACAAAGAGAATCCTAGCAGCCTCAAAAAAGACATTTACCACAAATATCCTGGCATACCTTAAGGTTTCCTTTACATCTCCTCGAACTCTTCCCAATACAAGAACTTCATAGGGCTTTTTGTGTAAAGAATCCAAAGGCAATACAAATTCTCCAGCTCTAGTAATCTAACACAAAGGAGTTAAAAATACACAGTGGAGGATTTTCATACACAACTTTTTCCAAGACATTTTCTTTGATAAAGAGGAAGATACTGATGATACCATACCTTTGAAATACAAAAGCACATAGCAGTAAATACACAAAGTATAATATAAAGTGTCATAGTGCAAGCCCTCTCAGTCTCCAAGAAAGCAACAAAACAAATTGAGAACTTACTTTTACCCAGTGCCACTCAGCAAGTGTTTTCACAGACCAATATGGATAAAGTTCATCCTTAACAAAACGTAAGTGCTTCTGCCTATTAGTCACCCACGTGACTACAAGACAATTTGGAGCAGCTAGTGCTGGTACAGGAATCTGCTTGATTTGCCATGAACACAAGTGGCTGTATCTATATGCCAATACAGTGAGAAAGCAAGTTAACATATATCAAATATAAAAATTGCAAAGCAACACAAATGGATAAAGAAATCACACAGCCAAGACATTTCAAGAATTATCTCCCGACAAGTGATAAAAATGGATGAAGACTGACACCCAGTGGCCAAATCTGATAGAATCTGATAGAAAATCATTAGTGTATGTACTTTAGTTTTACTGAGCAGAACCTTTAACTACATATTTCTACTATTCCCCCAAATAAAGTATTACAAGTTGTGATTCTGAAGAAGTCTAAAAGCCCATGTTTAATTTAAGAACTACCATATGTAATTCAATACTCTCATCTTTTCACCAGAACAAAGCTATTTAGTGAAAAGTAGCTCTTTAGTCAACGTAACATTATTCACTTTTCATAATAAGCAATCCCTCTTCTGAATGACAAGTGAGTCATTTACAAGCACAAGGGCAACACTAATTTGACTGGCAAGTTAAAAGGTCATAAAAGAGCAATCACTTCTCCAATTATTTGCAGAACTTATTCATTATTTTTAAATTACCATTCATGGTAAAAGTTCTCTAGGTTATTCAGAACAGTTCTGCAAATTTTTGAGCTAACTGTATGCTACATAGGTGAATACAGCATGCTTTCCAGATTCTGTCCTGTTCTACCATTTTTCTCATGATGCTACTCTACACTATTAGTGATTTGCAATTCATGGAACCTACAAAATTGCAGCATCAAAAACATTGGCACACTGCCTACTGGAATCAACAGCCACCATCAGAGTACCTGGGATCCCTATACAATGCAACAGTGAGAAAAACAGTGAGAAACAGGTAACAAGGATAAAATTCAAAATACTTCTTGGACTAGCCTGTCCAGAGAAAACAAGATTCAGAACCCAGATGTGAAATGCTTAACAAAGATTAGCCATCAACAAGGTAACTAACAGCAGTGATAGCTCTTCCACATTTTGCCCTTATTTTGTAAGGAAGAAGGGGTCTTGCTGGCTGATTCATGCTTGTGAATAACTACAGTTTTCCTCTGAGTAGCTTACATAGTTAAGAAAGACACCTGAATGAGTTTAACTCTGAGTTTCTAGAGGTGTCTGTAGGGCTTTCAAAGTAAAACCTACTAATCAGTCTCTGCATCTTCAAATTATATCTTCATAACAAACTTCAAAAGCTACAGTAGACATTACTCTAGAAAGTTGTAAGGCCATTATTTTCTGTCTGTCCTTCTTTCACATGAGTACAATTCTATGATAATCAAGAGAGCTCCACTGGCATAAGCCTGATGTTACTCAGTGGAGAAGGAAGCCCATAAAAATTTTAATGACTTCATAAAGTTCCTATTGCACTTGAGGATTTTACTGCTGCATTATCACTTTCTCTCTTCTACCCATCAGACTGAAGCTCAAACTACAGCTCAAATTAAAAAAAAAATAATTAAAAATCTCAGTCCTGGAAATACATATTTATCCAGCTTTATGCCCACTGAAGTAACCCTAATAATTTCAAATGAGTATCTGCATGATCTGGACCTTACAAAACAGTTGACTCCAGACTTTCCTTATAGGTCTCAAGGACTAACATTCTCTCACCAGTTATGTAATTTAAAATCTACTCTTGCAAATATTTTGTACACAAAGTATCCAAGCCATTTCAGTGAAATCCCCAAGACATTTCATAGACTTGAAGGTAGGCATGTGCCAAAATATTTGCTAGTTTAAGCTACAGTCTCACAGTTCTATTGGTCTTGGAGTGCATCAGTACATTAAAATGTTAATTACCCATTGTAAGCTAGGATGACAGTTTGTTTGATTTTACTGTAAAATTTACCTGTTACTCCTTTTAACAGACTTGTTCTCCCATGGTGGATCAATCACAATTACATCATATTTTTTCTTGTCTGGAAAGTGAAATTACAAAAAAAAAAGCCAGTAAATTAGTTTTAAAATAAATCTACTAGTTAAAACTGATAAAGGCTTAACTACCCACATACAGACAACATTTAAAGAGCCAACTATGCAGCAAACTCACAACTTTCTTCTGTTCTTTCCAAATAAGAAGTTAAAAGCTTCCAGCATGCTTGTTTTAATTCAGATAATGATATACTTCAGAGATTTTTGGGCTAATTACCTAAGGAAAGGACGTTTATGTGATCTGTGTCAGATCCCTCCAAGAAATTTTGAACAACTTGGGGACTTTTATGAAAAAAAACTGATAGCAGAGTGCAAGTCTCAGATGAAAATTTCTCTGAGTTTCCTAACAAAAGCTATGTAATAAGGCACCCAGCTGAGTGAAACGCTGCAGCCCTGAACACAAGATTCCTGTCCTGTTTGATCTTTCAGCAGGCCAATTGGGACACGCAGAGCTCCGAACCAGCCCTGGAAAAAAAACCCTGCAAAACTGTGTTTTGCACTACTGGAAGTGAAGAGAGACAGAGCGCTAGAGCCAGTATATGAAATGGAGATTAATGGACAAGAGGAATAGAACTGAAAGAGTTTTCAAGGAGAAGCTGGGATTACTTTAGTTGGAGGACAGAAGATACAGGACATATCCATAAAAAAACCAGGACTCTCCAATTTTATTTTTTCCACAGAACATATTTGTTCCTTCATTGAGTCTGATGCTAATTATTTAAATAGCTAATAAGAACAACAGCTGAATCTTTAATGTCCATTAAATGTGCTTTCTACATCTTATTCCCTTATTAACATTGGAGGTGTTATCCTGACAGTGGGCTGACCAGCAGGAAGTATTTCTCTTCCGGCAGGTGAAAGGGAAGAAGAAAAATAGTAATTAAAATGGACAGTAGACTTCCTCAAAAAAAAAAAAAAAAAAAAAACTAAAGTCATGGCATTATATTAACATTCACTGTTGGTTACTTCAAAAGCATTTTCTCAAATTTCCTGGACTGCTCTCTGACCTCCGTGAGAATCCAAACAGCTGTGCATAGTGATAGCACAGTGATAGTGATCTTCCTTCTTTCATACAGCTGAAAACAGCTAACTGGCTAAATTCTGGACTTCAAATATAAAATGATTATTTGGATAATAAGATTCCATCTCCTGCATGTCTTCTTAATTAAAAAAAAAAATATCAGTGAACATCTAAGTTGCACATTAGAAGGGAGGAAACATACATAACTAACAAATCTAAAATTACTGATTAGAGGGAAGAGCAGTAATGCCCAGCTCTTGCTCACAGGCAACATCTTTCCTATAAGACTGTCTGATGAAGCTTAGCTGCTGCTGATAATAATAATAATGGTCAAATTGAAAGCTAATGGAACAATGAAGTACAGTGAAGACTGCCACATGTTGTCAACTTAAAGCTTTCTGCATGGCCCGTTAAGGCTGGGGATACTGGCTTGGATAGCTTTTGATACTTTTACAGAGGAGTTACTAATTCTAAAACCCCACCATTTCCCCATCACTGATTTTGGCTTAAGCCAATACTCTCAGCTGAAATGTAGGAGCTGAGAAGTCAACTCATGTTTGCTACTTATGGTCTTGTTAAAGTGGCATTCACCTCCAGCTGGGGGCAGCAGCCTCTCAAACTGTTATTTATCTTCTCTGGGGGACACTGGGGTTGATTTCACAATCAGTTCACATCAATCTAAACAGACCCTGCCACTGAACAGGATGAATCTGTAAGGGAACCCTTGCTTTAAGGTGCATAATCTCATCCCTCTCCCATGGTCTAATCTAGCTAAAAACCAAGACAGCAGGAACACCACCTCAACAGCAGCATAGCAGCATGGACTTACCTACGTTAAAGCCTCATTCTGTGGGATAGGGACCCAGAAGCATAGCTAGTCCCAATTTAATGCGTTTATATGACTTCTGTACTGACAGCAGCTCAGAACATGCTCTCAAACTGTCATATTTTGGCTGAGATTTTTAAAGGAGCCTCCTGGAGATAGATAACCCCCCCATGACATGAGCTCCTAACCACTCAAGATTCCTTTGAAAACCCTTACCTATTTGCACAAAGTTAGAAATACCACTTTGAAAGCTTGCAACGGCATTTCCTATCAGTGTGATGCTGTATATTAAAATCTCTTCATTGAGTCCTTAGTCATCTTGACATTAACTGCCCTTCTCAGGCAGAAGAGAAGTGGTAAGTTCTAGTGCCTTAGATACTTACAGCTTAGCAGGGGCTGTAAACACGAAATATCAGATAAAAGAAAACTGCTTTTTGGTGGCACCAAGTACTTCTGCCCCATTAACACAACTATCTTTGCAGAATTTGAGCTGTTTTCTGTAACACATGAAAGCAGGTCCTGCTCTGGAACGGAGGTTTCATCATCTAGCACATGTACAGCTTGATGGTCACTTTCATTCACAGCTGGAAACTGCTTTGCCATTTCACATAATTCAGCCAACCCACAGCCAATGTGCCCAGGAACAACATTCTTCCTGCAACTGAGTTCTGTAGTATTGCGGTGAAGAAAACCACTTTTGAGTCCTTCTTGGACTAAATGCAAAGTGCCTTCCCAAATGAGGTTCCTAACCTGTATGGTCATAAAAAAAAAAAAAAAAACAACAAGGGAAGAAGAAACAATCTTTCAAGTATCTACTTGATCAGGGAACACAACAGAAATCAAAACATTTTCAATCTGCAGAGCAGGAAGAGGATCCCTGCCAAACACTGAGATCATTGACTCAAAAGCTACAAGGGCATGATAACAAGGCCATGCTAACTTTTGTCGTTGTATTTGCAGTAAAGTTAAAACAATTAGAAGCCTGGAAAAAGAAGGAGTGAGAGACTACTGAATAAAACATTTCACAGTCAACAGAGGTGGAATATTATTTCAAACAAACATAAATTTCAAAGTTATAATTTGAAGTGTAAGTTAAAATTCTAATCTAATTTCAAGTTACTGTGCCCATAAATATATTTTAATTTATATGTATACTGGGATCTAAAAATCATTATTTTCCCACATTTTAATTCACTTTGAAAAACAATAGTTTATGCATTTTAAAAGTAATATGGAAGTACAATCAGAAATCAAATTACATTATTATAATTTGGTTTTGCAACTTTTCTAAGTGACACACCTCTCAAATAACCTGCCAGTGAGTCCAGGAAGACAAGATTCTTGGTTCTACATACACTCTCATTCACTTCAGCACGCTCTCATTGCAAAATGTAGAGAACTAGTTTATTCCCAGATCATTGAACCTTTATGAGTTTCAATTATGAATGAGGCATTTTTGTTCACTGAGAACAGCAATATTGCCAGTTACAGTGGCAAATTATCACAGTTACTAATGGTTTCAAATACTTACACTTTCTAAAGCTCCTAATTATGGAATCCTCAACTTTACAAGATGTTTTTACAAAATACTCTTTATTACAATTTCCAAATTAATAGGGGTAGAAGGATATGGTTTTTTAATCATTTCTTTAATAGCACCACCATCTAGACATCTGAGGGGACAAAGTCATAATTTTTAAGTACCTAGGTTTGTGATAGTAAAAGTTCATACTACTTAAACAGAATTAATAAATATATCTTTAGAAATGCTACAAGTTGTACAGCTGAATTAATGCTGATGGCTTTTCTTCTTACACCCATGTGTTATTTCGCAGGTGGACAAAGCCTCTTGACTATCAAGCAATTTAAACAGTAGTTTTAACAAATGGCTGCTGAAGGAATTTAGCATATTTTGTACTGTTCCCTGTGTTGACTCCAACTGAAATTCATAAATGGATTCAACGCCTACTTTCACTGACAGACACAAATTTGGGTTGTTTTGGGTTTTTTTTTTTTGGAAAATGATTCTAAAGATACAAATTAAGTGCCAAAATAATCTGAATTGACTTGCAGAGCTACAACCTTTAACACTACAAACACAGTAAAAACCAATACATTCTAATCTGTGAATGGTATCGGAGGCTAACTGGGATTACAAATTTTTCAAAACTGTGTCTTTTTTGCATAATCACCAAAAATCATTTGAAGTTACATGGCCCCCAAGACATCAAACTTTTCTTCATTTCTTCCCTTATTCCTACTGTGAATTACTTTATTTTAGCTTAAAGGTTTTCAAACTCATAAACCTCTGTTTGATGTTGAGCTTCAAAGTTCTCTCCTTTAAGGTGATTCTGCACATGCATAGCCTATTCACAATAATTACAGGACCTCCACCCTGTATCATAGCAAACTGCACATGTTTACTACAAAATTGTTGCCATGTAAAAGAAAAATTTAGTCATTTAAATATAGTCCAAGAGGAAAAGAATTAAACAAAAAGCCCAATATGACTAGCACCTTTGTCAGAGGAAAGAAAGCAAGTGTAGGTCCTAGTTCAGGTTCACATCACTATTTAGGAAAGCAGTAAGAATACATCAAACATGATCCACAGATTACATTTCTCGGATTTACTAAAATGCTTCAGTGTAATTCAGTTGTAACTTCACCAGTACATCACTGATGCAAGCCTACATAGACACTTGAATTCTAATTCATTCATGATGCTTTAGTACAACAATGTAAAATGTTAGAGTGAAAAATTCTCTCTCATTAGCAGAACGAGACATCTTGGAGCGCATTTGGTCAGAGGAGCTTTGAGTAACTTCAGCACAGTGTCCTGATATACTAAAGGTGAGCTGATCTTCAGAACAGGTTACACTGTTTATTTCAAATGAGTCACTTCCTGTTCAACTAATACTCAACTCATCACTATATAATGCTCAGTTACCCATAACAGTAAAAGATATTTTGTGAATGCAGCTTCCAGCTCTTCAAAATGTCTCACCTGCAGTTTCATGTCCAGTTTGTTTCATATGTACCTCCACAGAAGACATTCTCTGTATGCACTTATTCATTTAAGGTCTGGAGAGAGTACCTTCCCGTTAGTGGAAAAAGCTACAAGAACAGAACTTGTTTGCAATTATGTCTTGCACTCCATACATGCCCAAAGTCAGGTTTCATGTACTTGCAAAACATACTTTTGTTCAGACTTACCTTTGAATGGTATTCTAAAGCATCCAGTTCACCTTGGTTGAACACACATTTCCTTTTACGTTTCTGCAGAATGAGCAAGCAATGAAAAAAAGAAAAAATCCACATTACTCCATGATGAAAAGAATAACCACACATACCTGAAGTACAGATTAACTTTAAAAAGCAGAAGAAACTTCCATCTTTTTCCAACACAAGTGTAAGACCAATTAGCAAAAAGGTGATCTCCAAATACCTACGCTGCTGTAGGCATTCTCAAGGTACATAGGCTTAAAGCTGTGCTATGTTACTCATGGCACTGGGATCTGAAGGTAGCTAGTGCATGCCACAGTTCATGTTCATGCCCCCTCTGGGCCCATACTAGAAAGTATTTGTTCAGCTGCCAAGTGCAGTTTACCAATAACAGGAGAAAATTAACTATGTGTTCATGATTACATTTGTTAGTTTAGACCTGCGACTTTATATTTTTTGGTCCATAAGGAACAGTACTGAGCAATTTACAGATTGAAAGTAAATTCATACTGTCCTCCCCTCCTTGTTAATCCGCACAATCTTGACAGCTACCACAGTTTCAGCTCAAGTGCCTGACAACAACCAACATCAGAAGATTTTGTGAGCAAGCCACTGCTTTAGAGTCATAGGATGCACATTACTGACATAAGGGACACAAGAATATCCTCATGAGAGCTTATGTTTTCTGTGCATCTTGAAATCTATTGTGGACAAGTTCCTGCTCTCCTACATAACCTCAGCAAACTGAAATGCGCAAGACAACGTTAGTGGTGTATTATTTACTAGGGGATTACCGTAGTTTACTGTATTACGGAGAACATACCTTCCTAGCACTGGCAATAGAATCTCTGATGCCACTCTTGGTTCCTTCTCGATGTTCCTCTCTGTTGCTGCTTGCCTTTATTTCTGTGAGACTCACCTCAGGGCATCCCTGCCACAGCTGTTCCTCAGGAGCTGCAGCTATATGGGGCTTAGAAATGTCAAAGAACTCCTCTCGAAACACGTATCTTGTTTTTGCTGTTCTACTTTCTGTTTCTATCACATCTCCAGGGCCAGGAATAGAACCATCTCTTGATGAGGAGGTGGCAGCAAAGGTAGAAGTAGCATGACAATCTCCAGTAGATGTGACAGAAGTATTGAGAGTGACACCACCAGAGTATGCAAAGGAGTCACAGATCTCATAGCCACAATGGTTGATGAAAGAGAGATGATCCACGAGCCACCCCACTGTCAGCCGATGTACCACAGACATTACAGCTCCCCTTTTCAGGAAGAAAAATCAACTCCCTGAGACCGTACCTGGTAATCATATGCACTTCCTGGAGCAAACTCCTCCTGTGGGAATTTTTTTTAAGAGTTCACTTTTCAGAACTATCACTGTTTAATAAAGTAGCACCTATCTTCTGACCAACATGTCCATGCGCACACAGGACACACTGCAGAAACTTCAGACTTCAGCCAGTTTCCCCATCGTGACTTCTGTTTCATCCCTGTTTCACTTTTCTCTAGTAAGCAAGTCTTAAATAAGTTACTATCATTTTATACAGTATAGATTTACTCTAAGATAACTCTTTCAACAAGTTAGAAAAGAGCACTATGGCACAGCGATCACACGAACCAAGACTAGGTGTGTCTGACAGCACTCGGGAGCAGTGGCACAAGCACAGGGCCAGCCGCGGCACCAGCGCAGCAGAGACTAGCCCCCAGAGTCCCTGCCCGCAGGCACACAGGGACCGGGAGCCCGGGTTCTTCCCCAGAACCGCCCCCCGCCGCCACATCCCACCACCGCTCGGCGGGAAGAGCGGCCTGACGGCGCAGCACCCTCTGCACGGCCGCGGCGGGGAGGGGAGGGCTGCTGAAGCTTGTGCGCGGTGCTCGGTACAGAAGGAGGAAGGGGGCTACCCTCCGGCCTGTCCCTCGCTGCGGGCGGAGAAAAGCCCCGCGGCTCGCCACGGCACGGCAGTACCTCACACATTTACCTCCGCTGCTCCGTCCCCCGTGAGCACCGCCATCTTGTTGTACGGCCATAACCTTTTCTCCTAAGAACTTCCAGGGGAATCAGGCGGCTTGTGGGGGATAGGGGAGGGACCAGGCAAGCGGAAGCAACGACACGACACACCCTGCCGCGTCCCTTCACGCCTTATCCCGCTTCTGCGTCGCTCTGCTGTGACATCAGCCGCTGCGGCGCGCTGCGTGACGTCTCGGCGGGCGGATTTGAAATTGAGAGGAAGGCGTCGGCACCGGTAACGGCAGCGGCAGCGGCTGGGCTCTTGGGAAGGGTCTCTCCGCGGTGCGGGCCTTCCCCGCCGAGGGCTGTGGGCGTCCGCGAGGCGGGCCGCGCACCGGGGGAAAGCCGGGGCCGTGAGGGAGTCGGGCTCCGTGGCGGTGGGGAGCGTCGGGCGGTTGATATGGGCGCGCTGGCGCCACCGGCTTCCCTGTCTGCCTTTGGTGCCGTCTAAACGCGCTGTTAATGAAAGCGGGTGTAGTTGTGCCCAGTTCTGCAGCACTCTACCTTTCTTCTGCTGGCGTGTTCACTCTAGCAAACTTTTCTCTTAAACTGGTTGCTTGGCATGTTTATGAAAACAATTTACGCTTTCTGCAGTGGATCCCTGGTAAAGTGATGGAAGTATTTAGCTTCTTCCTCAGAGAAAATGAGGTCATGCATAAACTGCCCTACAGAGTGGGCCTAACCTAAACTCCTGTCATGGTTTGCGAGAAGTGGAACTAGAAGTGTGATTGTGAAACGCAATTTATATTGATGATGTGTTTTGGTAATGTTTGAAATGAAGGTTTTTCAATTAGTTATAATTCAGTCATTTGAGCCCACCCCACAAATAAAATAGATCCTCTGTAGAGGGCAAAAGTTGGCATTTTTTGCAGAGTTAATTCTATTTACCTCAAAATCCCACTTAATACCACTGTGAGGACAGTTCAATATTTCCAGTTTCATTTGTATTTTGTGTGTGCGTAGTCTGAAGATAGCCATAATATTATCTCAGAATAAGCTTTCCAGTTATTGTGCTATGATATTGTGACATCATTTGCTAAATTAATAAGCAGGCTCAGAACTAATGGCTAAGGAATAAATGGATGGCTGAAGTGCCAGAAACAGTAGTCACATTCGTATCACCTTTCTCCCAGCTGATTGGACTGAAAAACTTGTT
Organism: Buteo buteo; assembly: GCF_964188355.1. NCBI lineage: Eukaryota > Metazoa > Chordata > Aves > Accipitriformes > Accipitridae > Buteo > Buteo buteo. The sequence goes on along the minus strand of NC_134173.1, from coordinate 23,168,658 downwards.
AAGCTGTTTTGCTTTTGGAACCTGTAGGTTAGAAATGACCAGATATAAATAAAGGCAAAATAGTAGGTTTTGAACAGGCACTGGCACTTTCATCAATAACGTAATTAATTTGAAAGGCTGTGGGCTGTGGCTGCTGCTATGTAGTTCTGGAGTCTGACATGCTTTTTTTTGTTTGTTTGGGTTTTTTTTGTTTTGTTTTTGAGAACCAAGTATTTCATATTTCTGAAAACTTTCACAATGGTTGGTCCAAACTACAGATCTACTTGATTATTCTGACCCTTTAAAAAGTCATTGTGGTGTTTAAAAAAAGCAAATATTCTTAGATCCTGGATTTTCCAATACTGACAGATTGTGATTTACGATTTAGTCACAATGAGACGAAGCTCAAGTACTGTCGGAACCAGTGGTCGGCAATCTATGATGGCACTGAGAGTGCAGGACAACAACAAGATGGGTCTTCAAACACCTCAGATGTAAGTGTTGCTGATCATCTTGCTAAGAACAAGTATATACAACTAACTCTGAAGAGATTTACTGTAGTGTGTTTAAGTAGCAACTGAAAAAAAAAATGGGAGCAGCGAGAAGAAAACTCCTTGCAGCCACAGATATGTGCACAAGCGCTCCTGTTCTGCAAAAAACTTTCTTTAATCTCTTTGTATACTCATGACATTTCAATTTGTAACACTTTTTCTTACATATTTCTTAGGAGGTTGCTGGGTGCACGTGTGTATAAAATGTATATTATAAATCTTCTTGCAGAAGTAGTTTTGATAATGGACAAATAATGCATTAAAATCAGTTAACTTTTCTAAGATGCTGCTATGCTGAAGATTCTTAGGCTTATATGCATGTGTTTATAGTTTTCTCACGTGAGCAAAAGATGAAATGGTAGAAATAGTCACTTGAATCCTTCTCCCTATCCCTCAGGAAGGACAGAGGTACATTTGGGAAGCTAAGCATGAGCAAACCTACACCTGGAACTTCGGAAAGAAAAGTCAGCTTTTTTGGGAAGAGGTATTGATAGCTTTAGATCTCTGTACTGTAAATTAAAACAACAGTCCCACATCACTTTGTAATTTTTCTCTCTTGGCAGATTTTCATTACAGGGAATAATGGATCTGAGACCAGCAGACCTTCAGGTCTGACTTCCTCCACTCTGATCACTAAACAATAATTCTGTGGAGTAGGAATTGCTTTGAGAGCTGTTGTTCCTCTTGGGAATGATATGCACTGCAAACCTTAAGAGCTCCTCGATATATTTGCCTATTTAAGGACGAACGATACCTCTAGTACACTCTGCCTTAGTTTCTTCTTCTCTCTACGATGCAAACCTTCCAAAATTCTATAATCTTTCAGCTCAGTTCATGGCTTTCTGTGTTCTGATGTCTTGCTGCTATCTTCTTTCATAGGACCCCACTGCTGCGGGGATCTATTCCTATATTCCTTAAATGTTTTAGCCATTATTTTCAATCACCTACACCATTTTGTTTCTTCATCTTTGGGATATTTTTCTGCTCTATAAAACTCTTATTTTTTTTCAATAAACTGAAGAAAATATTCATCTAGGATGCAATAGTCCCTTTGTTGTGTGTGTGCATTGTGGCTTCCAGGTTGATGTTGTTTTTCCAATCAGCCTAAATTAAGAGAAACCTTCAGGCATAACAAATGCAAAAGAAACATAAAAATAGCAATTGTAGCAACTTAAACATTAAGAGATTTCTTCTTTATATGTGTTGTCACAAGAACTCTGTTTGTTTTCTATTCTTAGAACTAGTGGGGCTGGAGGTTCACGCAACAGTCAATATGGTGTGTTCGGTACAGAAAAGATAAAGGATCCCAGGCCACTTCATGACAAGGCATTCATCCAACAATGTATCAAGCAGCTTTGTGAGGTAACTTATTAACTTATTCCAAATGTACATTATTAGGCATAAAAGATACTAATGAAAATAGTTTTTTTCATGGTTTCAACTTTATTTAGTAACTAATATGCAATGTTTCCTTTTCTCAGTTTCTTGTTGAGAATGGTTATGCCCATAATGTTTCCATGAAATCGCTACAGTCTCCATCGGTTAAAGACTTTTTAAAAATCTTCACTTTTATCTATGGATTTCTCTGTCCTTCTTATGAACTGCCTGACTCAAAATTTGAAGAGGAAATTCCCAGAGTTTTTAAAGAGCTTGGGTAAGATCATTATTGTTAGTCTGTTGTGCTAAATAGATATGGTACAGCTAGAAATTTAAAAGCTAAGAATTCTGCATGATAGTTGGGGAGAATGGATAGGCTTCTTTATTCAGATGAGACTCTGAAACTACAATGTTGTGATTATTTTGTTACACTTCTGTTGACCTCTAAGTTTACTCTCTGATTCTCAGACTCTACTATACATTTTATATTTGAACTTGCAGAACTATAGGCTCTTGGAAGCTTGCTTTGTAATGTAAAATCTAATTAATTATGTTTGTTTGTATTAAACTTTGAAAGACTGACACAAATTTTTTTGACAGACTTTTCTGGTTCATTCTGTTAAAATCCAAGAACTAAAACAATTTCAGAATGTTGGATCCAGTTCATATAGTTAGAAATCATTTTTCCTGTAATTTCTCCAATTCTGCTTTCAAAGCAGGGGGTGGAAATAACAAAAATGACCACTGAGATGAAAAAAACCAGTAAGTAGCTGGGTGTTTTATTTCTAATCTTGTGCAGTAAGTGTTTGGAATCATTAATGCACCAACACTTTCCAAGAAAGAAAATTCTCTGCCTGTTGATAATGGTGAATTTTCAGTCTCATTAAAAAAAAAAAAGTGAAGTGTATTTTACATCTGTAGATTCGAGCCCACGATGGTGCCAAAGCACCAGGGCTCCTTAGATGTAGCTATAAATCTGTTCTGTTCACTTCTCAGTATTTTAATAAAATTTTGTTTTGACCTAGCTGAGATGTTGAAAAGGAAGTTGCTCTCAAGAGGTTTTATTCTGCTGCAACCAGAGTGTAGTCCTGGATAAAAAGACTTATTTTGAGAACTCACTTTAAGTTGTCTTTTGAGAGCTAGAAAATGGACCTAAATAATTAATTTTAAAAAATTCTCAGGCTGAATGGCTCACGAGTATGTATTTAGAACTGTCAGTTTATCAGTAGCTTCTTGTCCTATGTTCTTAAAATAACTTTGGGCAGCTGTCAGTCTAAAGATGGAATAAAATCTGTACTTCTGTGTTCCTTGATCTGTAGAAGGTTTTGAGAGAATGCCTGTAATTAGCAGTATAGCCTTTGTGTGTTTATAGGTAATATTAATACTTTGATATGCAGCTTTTCTGAAATTCTTTTCTGTAATTGCATGACATTAAGCTGATTGCCAGCTGCTTTTCTGTTTTCAGAGTGCATTTGACCCAAGAAGCAAGAATCTTGCCCTCTAAGAACAGCACTCCTGTGTATCAGTTTGTTTTTATGTGTTAGGAAATCCTTCACGACTGCACACCCAGTTTGGAAGTCTAAATGTCATCCATTGGACTATTACTCCCTCCTTTGCGTTTGTTGCCTTTCCTTTGAGGTCTTTGTCTCATCATGAATCACCTCATGCTCCCAGGGCACCCACTCCTTTTTCCGTAATACTGCAGTGCCCATTGCTCCTCCCATAGTAGCTTCAGAAGGAGAAAGACAGATCTGGCCACTACCACGACCAAGGCAACATACTAAGCTGAATAGGAAGGGGCTAAGGAGTGTATGAAGGAATAGTTTACACTTTCTTTGTATGAGGCCTTCTTTGTTCCTGATGTTTGGATATGCAAAAAAAAAGTATTTATTCAATCATTTCTTCAATAGCTAGCTGGTCGAGGGAGGTGATTGTCCCACTCTATACCGCACTGGTGCAGCCACACCTCAAGTACTGTGTGCAATTTTGGGCGCCTCGATATAAGAAGGACATCAGATTATTACAGTGTGTCCAGAGGAGGGCAACCAAGATGGTGAAAGGCCTTGAGGGTGAGACTTATGAGGAGTGGCTGAGGTCACTTGGTTTGTTCAGCTTGGAGAAGGCTGAGGGGTGACCTCATCACAGTCTACAACTTCCTCAAGGGGGGCAGTGGAGGGGGGAGGTGCTGATCTCTCTCTGGTGACCAGCGATAGGACACGAGGAAATGGAATGAAGCTGCATCAGGGGAAGTTCAGACTGGAGATTAGGAAAAGGTTCTTCACTAAGAGGGTGATTGGTCACCGGAACAGGCTCCCCAGGGAAGTGGTCACACCACCAGGCCTGTCAGAGTTCAAGGAGTGTCTGGATGACGCTCTTAGTCATATGGCTTAGTTTTAGTTAGTCCTGTGAGGAGCAGAGAGGTGGACTTGATGGTCTTTATGGATCCCTTCCAACTTGAGATATTCTATGAATCACAAAATGAGAAACCCATGATAATTGAATAAAATAGTGCTGTAAGAACTCAGCTTACCTCCCTTTGATGTACTGTATAAAGTACAATTGAGTTTGTTCTTCCTTCTGTACCTTGACCTACATGTAAAAACGTGCTGTTTAGTTTTCATCACTGTTTGCCACAGCTATTAAAAATATTTTCTTTTACCTTGTAGGTACCCCTTTCCTTTGTCAAAAAGCTCCATGTACACAGTGGGAGCACCACATACGTGGCCTCAGATCGTGACAGCTTTGGTTTGGTTAATTGATTGTGTCAAGGTAGCATTTGTCTTCTTTAAGCCAAACATTTCCAGTTTTCAGGCTGGAATGTTAGCTTCAATACAGATCTCTTAAATGCTTTTTAAAAATCTCTTTGTTTGACATTTATGTAAAGAAAATGGTAGGTGTTCTTACCTGCTATCTTGAATCTAGCCCTTAGCCTTACTTCTAGTAACTTTTAAACTGATTTTTTAATGTTATATTATGATAATATCTTTTTTTAAACTCTGTTCACTGGATAAATTTGTGTATGAGAAAGGGGGGAAAATGACAACTTGCACATACATAAAAATGTGAAAAGTTTATGGGTATAATCATGTATCTTCAGTGTAGTTCTTCTTGTGACACCTGCCATCTTCTCTTAAATTTGAAGTCTAAGGATGGAATTTTCAATAGCAATTTTTCAAGTGTCCTGTGATTGTTGTATGGGGGCAGGGAGTGGGGGGAGGATGTTTGGGTGGGGGTTGTTTCTTTTTTTAGTAGTGGTAACTCTCTGTTGCTGCTAGCTCAGGTCTGAGCAAAATTTGGAATCCATGACAGAAGTTCACCACTGCTGAATTGGGCACACATGAAAATCCTATCCTTTATTGCTGAAAAGATGTGTTTAGCTTAGCAAGGCAATTTGGTAGTGTTGAATGTCCAGTTAATACCTCTTCATCAGTGCTTTTAGTCAACTAACCACAGGTTCCTTACCCTGACATGACTGGTCCCATTCTGAAGCAGCACCATTACGCCCTGCTTGCTGCAATCCTAATCCAATGTTACTCTGTTTCTTATCATGAATGTGAAACTAATATGAAAACTAATGGGGATATTCTCACTTGCTCTTTGTATGTACACTTGTGCCTTTCAGTTGTATAGTGCTATGAGGGAAAATGCACCATCATTTGATGATGGACAGAGCTGGGGAGGAGAGACAGATGATGGAATTGTACATAATAAGGTACCATAAAAAGTAAATTATTATCAGAATTGTTCAAGTGGATTTTGCCATATGCTGTAACAACAGAATCTAAATGTATGACAACAATTTTATCTGCATTTATATATTCTGTTCAGTTTTATATTCACAGAGTTCTCTGGGAAGTATAGTAGCAGTATATAAAAAGCCTCATCAACGAGTTGCCTGAGCAGGCATCATGGCCAGTCTATTGGTGCAGGCTGCATATTAAATTGAAATGCCTTATTCTCTGAGTTGCTACTGTTTCTGTTCTCCTTTGTGGAGAAAGGGAGTCATACTGCTTAATTGTCTTAGTAGTGTCTCAAGTGTATTTCTCTTTAGCACTTGAATCTTCCACGTTTAACAGCAGTGCAGTGTAAAGACAGTGACCTAATTATAAATGTGTTGGCTTCTGCGGACCTTTCTGAATGTGAATTCTAGATGCTGCCTTCTGCCTGGATATAATCTCTTGACATTCTATGTTTAAAGGGAGGAAAAAAAAAAGTTGATTTTTACAGAAGTGCAATCAAACCAGTGAAAGATATTTTTGGTTTCTGTTTAATTCCATTGGTTGAGTAGATTTAGAGTATCTAGATATTTTACAGCCCTTTGAGTCATTGAAATGAAAACTTTTAAAATTGTTTTCAGCTTTTCATGGACTACTCTGTAAAGTGCTATGAGCTCTTCATGAAAGGGAGAGATACTTTTGAAGAAGTGGATGCAGAAGTGCAGTCAAAATTAAGTAAGTTTTCATGTTTTAATGAAGTATTTAATTGTTACTGGTTTCTCGTCTAGCATGAGTTTTGCTCAGTTTACAGGTGAAAGTGATCAGAGGAATCTGAAAATCCCAAGTACCTCTCAGTTACTTTGACTGAATTATCTTCTTTTTATGCATTGTTACTAGTACTGACAGAGAGGCCATGCTCTGCTGTCATCTGTACCTGTGTAAGCCTGTTGGTTTTAATGGCTTTGTGACAGAAAAGCAGTATATAGTTCTTCAGATGCAAATTCCATCTATGAAGATGATTCTTGTTTCTGTCTGACAAAGTTAACAACTAAAAAAAGAAAAATATTACTGGAGGATACACATCTGATGAGTAAGAAAGTTCAGCTTCTAAAAGCTCTGAAAACAGTCTGCACGAGTTCCAAACTCTGTTGTGAAGTTCCCACATATGATTCAGCATGCACCTGTGTTTCTCTTCAGGGAGATGGAAAATTATCAATTTTTTTGGCACAATAATGTCATTACCTATAGAAATACAAACAGTATATGAGAACAAAGAGGAAAAACAGTTCTTGTTTTCTGTGCCCTTCTATGAAAAGCTAGACTAAGGACACTTCTGTTGCAAGCTTAAACCATCAGTTGGAGGGGAAACATAAGCTACCAGACTGTTACTAGGTATTAGTAGGAAAAAGTAATCATGACATTGTTTAGCTAAGTTTGAGGGAAGTAAGGGAAAAGATGTCTCAAGAGGGCAAGGAAGTATGTGGATGAGAAAGAAGTATACAAATCAGACTACTTTGTGAAGCTGGAACAGATGAAACTTACCTAACAACCACTAATCTATAGCGTGGGCTGTATGAGAGTTTTTGGAAACTGACCTCACAGGAGTGATTTTTGAGCTCTTATGACAGGAGAACTGAAAAACTCATTTCTGTACTTGTTTGTTTTGGGTTTTTTGCTTATTTGCTTTGTAATGGGTTTGTTGGTTGTTTTTCAGGGTGTGGGGTGGTTTTTTTCCAGTTTAAAATAATTGTCCAGATAATGGGTATTTACTGTGCTGAAGCTAAAGACAGATATTCAGATTAGCTGATGATATTCAGTGAGATTAATTTGTAACTGTCCCCCTCCTCTTTTTTTTTCCTTTTTTTATTCCCCCCCCCAAGAGGATCTATTTAATATAGATGAATTCCAGATAGAAGGCTTAGCAGCTGACAACAAAAGACTTCATGAAGAGATTGCAAGACTAGAAAAAGAAAAGGAAAGTGAGCCGGTTAGTAAATTGTGTCTATGCTTGTTTATATGGTGGAGTTTAATTTTCTATTATTGATCATTATTGTCATTATCAAACAAAGATACTGATGATACATTACAACAAATGGAAAATTATTTTCAGTGCTCTGAGATTTTAATTAGGCCAGGTTATTACAGACTATTCCATTGTAGTACAAGGCATTTACTGTGGAGTCTTCAGTCACTATTTGTTTGATATCGTGCAGATATTTTCAGGTAATGAGATCTTGCATTGGCTGAAATACTAATAAAATACTTGTACCTTTTTTTTTTTTTCTGAACTTCAACATTACCTTTTCCAAAAGGGGTTGGTATGAGAACTTCTTAGAGGATGAGAGTATGAGATTTGGTGGTAACAACATATTTTAGGGAAATTATTTTGTTTGAAAAGCTGGATTCTGCTTTCAATACATCATGAGTTTAAAAATAGTTTAGTGGCTGCACGAGACTCCTGCGTACTGTGCAAAATGTGCTGCTTGTATTCCCAGCTTTCCTTGTCCTGAGTTTTATCTGCCCTTTGTGTATTATTATACTTAAGTTGTGAATTACCTGTAGTAAGAACTTTCTTAATGCAATAACTAATGCAAATCAAAGACTAAATGCTGAAGTACAAGGACCGAGGTACAAACCATCTTATCAGCCTTTTTTGTTATTGTTTTAAAGATGCTTAACTTGATTCAGCTGTCACAGAGATAAATTATTGAAGTTCTTTATATTTATACCACTGAAGTTGACCAATTACTCTATTGCCTTGTCTGGAAAGTCAGATCATTATTTTAGGTTAATATAATAGTGGTTGTTGTTTCCATCTATTTACTAGGATCGTAGAGTATCACTACGAAACCTGAAATCATCTCTTCAAGCAGATGTCCAGAAATACCAAGCTTATTTGGCTAATCTGGAATCTCATATAGCCATCCTTGATCAAAAAATGGAAGGCGTTAATGAGGAAGTTGAAACAACGGGTAAGAAGGCCTTGGTCACAAATGGGATAGTGAAGCTAGAAATAGGTTTAAAGTAATTGTAATTCTCAGCTTTAGGACAGAGTGAGATACTTAGTGTATGATGATACTACAAATAAACTTTCCAAAATGGATTGCTAATAAAGAGATTTATTGGCTGATAGTTGTTTGTACACTACAGTAATGAAATACAGATTTTATTTACTCATATGAATACAGAAAGTTTAGATTAATTATATAGGCTGGTATTTTACATCCATTTCACAAATGTTTTGTGAACTTAGAAATGGAAGTAGAAGCAATGAAGCAGGAGAATGCCCGGCTCCAGCACATCTTTGATAACCAAAAGTATTCAGTTGCGGACATTGAGAGAATAAATCATGAGAGAAATGAGTTGCAGCAAACCATTAACAAGCTGACTAGGGAAGTGGAAGCAGAAGAACATCAGCTGTGGAATGAGGAGCTAAAATATGCGAGGAATAAAGAGGCGGTATGTGAAAACCCTATTATGCTGAGAGGTGGCTATCAGTTTTCATCATGCAAGCTTAAACTTGGGACTTGGACTATTGCTAACTTCTTCCCTAAATAATCTAACAACAGTATAGATATGTCTTAACAGGCTGAAGCGACAAGAATGGCTTCTGTTTATAATCTCTCTGAAAAATGTTTCTTTTTTCCCTTTTCTGTTTTGAGCATAATGGAAATGTATTTTCATTTTTTTCTGCATCATAAGGGACATAGCTAGAATATGCACCACTGTCAGCTCACTATTACAGCATCAAGAGGTTTGATAACATTAGCTTGAAATTGCTTTGATAACACAAGCAATTTTAGGCTAATGTTAAGATATCATAGCAAGGAAGTAAGGCAAAAGTAGTGCTTTGAATCAATGTCTCTGCATGCATTTAGGGCCAGATTGGTCCCTTTTGTGGAAGTTCTAATAGGTTTTAAGGGAAAAATTCAACTCCCTCAAGCAGAATGAAAAGATGTGGTCCTGTAAGTGGTAGGATTTAAAAGCTTCTGCTTTGCTAGATGGAGAACTAAAAAAAAAAAGTTTTCAAGTATATTTTGCATTTGGCAGGGTTACACTTTATGAAACACTTGGTATTAACTTAAATTGCTCATACTGTGCAAGTTTGAAGCACATAAAACTGGAAAAAATACTTATGTTGTTTGGTGTTTGCATATAAATGGCACTCATTAATCAGAACATAGAGCATTTAATAAGCTTTGTCTAGAGGTATGCTCATGTTAAACTTTGTTATTAGGATGTGTGGCTATGGGTCACTTCTTGTCAAAACCAATGAGAGAAGGCCTGTCAACATGATGACTGATCATTGGTTTAGTTATTTGGATTATTTCCAAGCATGTCTTTCCTTGCCTATCAACTAATCCTCAAAAAGTTGAGGCGGGAAAAAATATGGCAGACGAGTAGGGAAAACCACAGGTGAAACCATTCAGTCTCACCCATACACACTGAGAAACCTTGCAGGGCAAACTTTGAAAGAATCATAAAACAGTACTTAATCCAAACAACGCAAACTGCTGGACTGCCAATACATACAGCTCTTGCATACTGTGGCATGACATGGCATCATGTTTGTACAGAGCAACTTAGAAACATATTTAAAGTACTGTATGAATACTTTTTGCAAAGCTTTTCACTTGTATTTCTTCTACAATTTTTGCCCTTTTCTCCTCTGAACAGATCGAAATGCAACTGGCAGAGTATCATAAACTGGCTCGAAAGCTGAAATTAATTCCAGTAAGTGCTGAGAATTCCAAAGGCCATGACTTTGAGATTCAATTTAATCCTGAGGCAGGACCAAATTGCCTAGTCAAATACAGAACTCAGATCAAGGTAAGTAGAGTCAACACAATGTTTCTGTTACCACTCACAAAAAAGTGTGTTTCTTTGGAAGTGTTGGAAAGGTGTCTCTTAACCTCTCCATGAAACTTCATTGAAAAGCTTGTATGATGCATTGCCATAACAACGTTATAGTATAGTGAGGAAATTTGGTGTTGGAGGGTACAGGAGCCTAAATAAAAACAGGAGAGGGAAAAGATGTACTGGGGTACATCTTAGTTCAAACTAACAAATTGCATTAGCCAGATCTTCTTGCGTACGTATTACAGGCTCCCCTTATGGAGATCATAAACCAGACTGAGGAAGAAATTAGGAAAGCTACTCAACGGAAAATGACTTTGGAAGATACTTTGGAACAGGTGTGTTCATTAATGAAGATTAGGACTAAGATACCATAATGTTATCTGCTGGTCTTATTTGACTTTTTGCATGGGTTAAGTGTGGTGTGGTGGGTTGGTTTTTGTTTGGGTTGGTTTTGTTGGGGTTTTTTGTTGGGTTGGGGTTTTTTTGTGGGCAGGGCGGAGGGGAGGAAAGCTGTGAGAAGATTGCTTTAATCATGATGGAACCTAAAAGTTTTTGTGAGAATTAGGGTCTCCTTCTGTTGTTTGAAATAATGTGCATTCCCTGCACTGAAGATTATGCAGCTATTTGACCATAAACATCAGAAAGATTTGTTTTTAATAAGTTGCCCATTCCAGTCTGTTGTGTGGCTTACCATCACTGACAAGTTGTCATCAGGAAGATTGTTAGCAATACTGGGTTCAGGATGGGTTGGAAGGAGGAGAATTTTATTTCCCCATTCTTCTTCCCCTACCTCAAGTTTTTATTGCTGAGCATGACAGTATATGGTATGGAATATCCTTTTGGCCAATTTTGGTCAGATGTCCTGGCTATGTGCCTTCCCAACCTCTTGTCCACCCCTACCATACTCATTGAGAGGCTGTGGGAGGGAGAGAAAGCCTTGATGCTGTGCAAGTGCTATTCAGCAATAGCTAAAAGCATCGGTGTGTTACCAACACTGTTTTAGCCACTTATCCAAAACAAAGCACCACGCAGGCTGCTATGAAGAAAGTTAATGCCATCCCAGCCTGGCCCAGTTTAAATATTTCTGGGCTACCATGTGTTGTTTGTGATGGCATGGATTTATATGTTGGAATTCTTTTTGAATTATATTTTCTTGTTCATGTTTTCATTCTAGGTGAATGTAATGGTAGTGGACAAGAAAAGCAGTGTGAAAATGCTGAAAGAAGAAGCTGAAAAGCTGGATGATCTTTACCATCAGAAACTTAAGGTAGAACTTTTTATAGGTTGATGACAATTTATCCTTAATGAAATCCTTATCCTTAATCTTTATATTTATACATAAGTTTTTGGTTTGCATTTTTGTTTGTCTGGACCTCTGCCCTTGCCTCCTTCCATTCCTCTTGCAGGATTCTCTCATTCTCTTCAGAAATATTTGAGTGAGTCAGTTTTCACTTTCTCATAAGAGAATCCGGCATCATACTTTGGCAGATCCTGTAAATCATAAGCTACTACATCTAGTAATAAAAGCAGTGGCAATCATCTCCTGACCTCAGGATGTCTCAAAGCATGTGCTTGAAGGAGACTTTAGAGTTAACAGAATCTGCCTTGTCTTTTCAGTTTGTATATAATAAATACACTTAGAGTTTTTAGTAACCGTGTTTAATCACATTAAAAACTAAGGAAAATGTTATTTGACTAAAAGGACATTAAATATTTTAATGATATAAAACTGTTGATTGCTTTGTTTTTTCTTCCCCACTAGGGGAGCAGTCCCTATCCTTTTCCTCACTTCCAGTTTAGCAACAAAACATAGCTCTCTCAGTTAACAACTAAGTAGCTGCTTCAGTACCTCCCAGCTTCTCTAACAGCATGGCTTTTGTGGAGCTGTGGTGCCCAGGAGAAAAGTGCTTTTTGAACTAAGCTGATGTTTAACATACCTGCTCTTTCAAATCCAAGCTCCTATGCTATAGCCACAGAACAGGGTTATTTCATTGCTAATACCTGCTTGGGTGGCTGAAGGCAATTCATTTAGTTTATTGCTTTCAAAAACATCTGAAATTTATCTTTTGATCTATGCTGTTGCATATGCTTTTCTCTTAAGGTGAGCTCATAAAATACACAGTTGCAACTGGATGGTTATAAGACAACATAGTCATGTAATTCCTTATGTTATTTTTAAAATGCTATCCATAAGACTTCAGTATTAAAATTATTTTTGAAGGATGATGTTTCATTAATTTACCAGAATTGCATGTTAGTTGATGGCAGAATTTAGTTTGGTTTTGTGCATTTAATTGTGTTAAGTATAGTGTCAACAGTGTCACTCTCCTTGGAGATATGATTACTTACGTTTCCTACTCATCTTTCAGACACAAAAGGGAAAAGCAATTTCTTTACTCAAATGTGACTTTATTTTTTTAACCTAGAAACAATTGTTCATGATGTTCTATTTCTAACCTATTTAAAGTATGTAAATAACACTTTTTGGATGAACTTCCAAGGGAAAATAGCTGCAACATAGACTTGAAATATGGTTAGAGAAATAAAGGGAAGGTTAGGCTGATTTTGGGTGGAAGACAATACAGAAAATGCCTGCAGCTTTAGGTTCGGGGGGGATGTCCTTGGGTTTTTTTTAGTTCTGAGTTTGGAGTTACTTGTGTGAATTCTGAATTCAAGTATTAGGATGTAATGAGGTAACATAAAGGAGAGGAAAAAGTCCTAATCATTCCCGAGTTATGCAATTTATTTATTTTTTTCTCTTTCTTTACATTTACAGGAAGCAGAAGAGGAAGAGCAAAAATGTGCAAATGAACTGGAATTGTTAGAGAAGCATAAACAATTACTTGAGAGTGGTGTCAATGAAGGTCTCAGTGAAGCCACAAAAGAATTGCATGATCTTCAACGACAGTAAGGCCCATAACTTGAAGTTGTTTGTGTAGTTTATTTTGGGTTTTATGTGTTTTAAGGATACATATTTTCTTGAATCCTAACATTAAATTCCTTGTTGAGCGGGTATCCATCTCAGTCCATGAATTTTACAAATTCACAATTGAAAGATGTTTCTCCTCGACACTTAATATTTTGCTAGAAAGTTTGTCTGCTGCATCAGAACTCCTGTTTTCCATGTAACTTTTTTTTCATATATATTTGGTTGTAGTAAGGAAACTAGTTTGTTTCCAAACTTATGTGACAACTGCATTTTACAGCCTAAAGTCTGAAAGACTATTCTGACTCTGAGGTACTTTGTTTCTTACCAGTTAGAACAATACAGTCCTTTTTCTTCGGAGTATTCATATACAAATCTAACTTGGTTCAAATTAATATTAATAGAAAAAATTATGGCTAAACATGACAATATATCAGACTTGAAGTGATTGTTTTAGATGTCAGGAATTTTGTAATTACGGACGTGAGTTTCTGAGGGTCTTTAATTTTAGATATCAAGTTGTTATGCAGACAACAACAGAAGAGAGCAGGAAAGCTGGTGATAACTTGAATCGTCTTTTAGAAGTGATTGCTACTCATGTAGTATCTATAGAGGTAAGCTAAATCTTGATATTCGGAATTAAATCTTTCTAGAGACATTTGCAACTGCAGTAAACACATGGAAATTAGAACTTACTCTTTCCAATAAAGTATCAGTTATTTAGGGCTGCTGCACTGAGCCTGTGGATTCTAGTTAAATAAATTTGTTGACAAAACCTTTGGTATAAATAATCAGAATTGATCGTTAAATTTCAGCAGTAACATCCTGTCAGGTTTAATCTGCTTCTGGTAGACATTTTTCAGAGAAGTGTTTAACTGAAATCACTTAACCAGTGCAATGACTGCTTAAAATGCTTTAGCAGAACCAGTACAATAGAGACTGTGATAGTTCTAATAAACTTCCTGTAACTCTTTTCTAGAAATATCTTGATGAACAGAATGTGAAAATTGACAGAGACTATGAAGAATTCATGTCTGAAGACCTACTGTCAATCCTGACCAGAATTCTAGACAGTTATAAAAAGAAGGCTGAAAGTCTGTAATTACCAAAATGGTGAAGATGAAAATTTTGTGTTTCTGAAGCTCTGATATGGTGCCCTTTAAAAGGATGGGTACTTCCTGTGTTTAGCAGTGAAACTGGTTTTAAGTGTAAGGAAATGTTTATGAACTTCCTTTGTTTTATTGACACAAATACATTAAAGAATTAAACAATATATTTGCATTTTCTTAAAAAAGTCTTTGCTTACACTTCCTTCTTGCAAAATATTATACATGATTACAAACATCTGCAACAAGACAGCTGTGGACAATTTAATTTCATTTTTTCTTTATAATCAAATCATTTGTGGTCTTGTAGGAATATAAGACAAGAGTACAGTTAACCTATTAAAATAACAAGCCAGAGTGGACTTAAAGATGGAACTGCAAGTGACAGCACAAATGCAGAGGGTACTGACAACTTGAGATACTGCCACTTAAAAATAACTAGTGGGTTTTGTAAACTTGTAAGATTGCTAACTGAGAAGAGAGTTATGCTTTCCTTTCTGGAGTATAGTTTGTGCATTTTGTAATATACGTAAGTGTTTAGCGCACAGGCATGACAGTGCATATCCTTTCCCAAGCCTTTCTTTTAGTAGCAACACCAAATGTAAATGTCTTTCAGTCTCCTGCTTATTCAGTTATCTATGAAACTGCCCAGAGACCCCTCTTACATGAGTAAGATTTTTTTTTTTACAAAAACCTTTTTTAAAAGATCAGTAGTAGTTATACAGTAGTCTTTTAAGTAGTCTAGAGAAAGATAGTCAGTTTGAAAAAAAAGTTCTGTCTCTAACTGCTCATAGTCCCAGATGAATCCTCACTGTACTTCTTGAATATGTATACCAGAGATAGCTCTAAGTAGGCCAACATATGAATTCTGGCAATATAGCTAATCAGTTGTAGATTTGGCTAATGTTGGATATATCAATGGTCTAAAATGAGTCTGCATTCTTCTTGTTAGACCAGTAGGACAGATGCTATTTGGCTTTTTTTTTTTCTTCCTCAGGAAAGTAGCAGTAAAATTAGTGTTATGGGGAGCTCCAGTTTAAATACATTGAAGAAAATGTAACCCCATGTTTTGAACATGTACTACTTTGGTGCTATGTGGAAGTAATATCTTCTTACTTACTCTGTATATACCTTTGTGTTTTAAAAAAAGAAAATCAGCATTTATATCTTGGATAGTTTAGTTTATGATGGTATTTCCTAATAAAGGTATTGAAGTACTTGAGTGTTTTTGAGAGTTCAGTGAT
Source organism: Buteo buteo (assembly GCF_964188355.1). Classification (NCBI taxonomy): domain Eukaryota; kingdom Metazoa; phylum Chordata; class Aves; order Accipitriformes; family Accipitridae; genus Buteo; species Buteo buteo. The sequence goes on along the minus strand of NC_134173.1, from coordinate 23,152,899 downwards.
AAATATCACTGATTCAAATATACAATGATAAAAACAACTTTGCAGTCTGTTCAAAAGTTTGTAGCAGCTAATAGCTAAATGAAGTTGCTCCTTATTTCTATAATTAGACACAATATTTCAATGAAATGCAGATCCCTAGGATATACAATAAAATTTAAGTTGGACTATCTGAATGCAGACTGTAAATAAAAACTGAATTGTGTTTAATTCTAGGCTATTTTTGCAGAGCATATATAAAACTCAATTGTCCTTAACATAGTCTGTGAATCTTCTGACACTGGTATGAGTATTTTGTTTCAGATATTATGATAATGATGGCATTATTTAAGCTTCTAACTTTCTGTTCTTTTGTTGTAGTACAGAAGTTTAATTTGACAGCTGTAAAAGTTTTCTGACTGGTGGGTAGTATTTCTGCTGCTTTATGTTGTCCTCTTTCATTTTACCTTTACAAACTCTTTACTTTTTTTTTTCCTGTAACAGCCTAATCCTTATCAAATCTCAGTTTTTTCTCTTTAGAAACTTTTTTCTTTTGTCATCTTTCTGATATTTTTATCTAAAGCAATATTCTTCTAATTAAGCAAAACTGAACTATACAGAATAATCATGTTCCTTTAAAATATGTGCTTATTTAGGGGCTATGCTCTCTCTTGGCTGCCTGACACCTGTTTGTCTCTGCTTCTATAACTGACTGTTCTTGACTTTATTAGTATCTGCAGGATGTTTCGCCATGTGGAGTAGTAGTTGACTCAGTAAGTGAAAGCAAAATAAATGTCATTTCTAAGGACTAATACTAACCCAATGGTAATGGGTTAAAGAATCAAGGTCACAACAACCTTCCTTCATGTACTGGCAAAAGTAATATTCTGAAATTAAAATAGTCTGAATAATAAAAAGTCCATATTCGTAATGCTGGTAACATGTTTTTGTTATTGGGCTGAACTATTGATCTGTGTATCAGTTAAACTGAATTGACTTTAGAACCAGCTCAGGCTTTGACCTAGGTTCTGTAAAATACTATGGGAATTTTTGTCCTAATGTAACATAAATTAACATTGGCCAATGTTTACTAGGTAATATGTCTTCACATTTTAAAATGTAGGTAACTTTTCAATGCTTCTTGAACACGGCTTCTGTGTGATATTTGAAGTTGGGTAGTCAGTTACTTTTTATTTGTATTCTGGAATATGGCTTTTAAATTTAGACAATAAACACTAGAACATAATTACTGCTCTTAATTTTGGTTGGTTTTTTTTTACCAGAATGTAAAGTCTTAATCAGAATGTACCACTGGCACCTGCACATCTCAGTAGTACAAGTGGTTTGTAAATTTTTTGGCTTTTGTATGTATAGAGTTCCCTCATTTATTGTTAGTGTATCTTTTGTACAGTTTACTTAATATGCCTTAAGTTTATATATTTTTATACTCAATAAAATTTCTTAAACCTGTTTCTCTGGAATATATTCTTATTGCAAGTATAGAAATGTGACATAAAAATCACAATTAATTTGATTTTCCTGGAGAAACTAGGGAATTATCTTAGCAGCAGATACTAATTCCCTGACTACCCTTGCTGTTAAACATGCATTGTGTAGAGGAAAGACATAGAAGCATGCTTCCTTTAACTTGCAAAGGAATAAAAATTGTCTTAACATTTTTAAAAATAAATGGCTTTTTAAAAACTCTAAGGAACAGAAGTCCAAGCTACTTTGACAACTGATTTATGCACGTAGGTATCCTTTTGGTGTTAATCTTCCCGACCAACCTTTTGCTATCTTAAGCACTAAAGATAATGCACTAAACTTGCATTGCTGCCAAGAACTGGGTAGTTGTTTTTGGAGTACTTGAGTGCATCGTATGAGCCTGGTAGGGCTTTTTTAACTTTGCAGTGTCCCTTCAGCTCATGTGTATGAGGCTACTCAGACCCTCCTCATAGGTTTTGCCAATGTATGGCACTGCATATCTATGCATGTCTTTAGTTCCAACCTGGATAACAATATGTTGTTCTCTGGTACTGTAAGACTTCTAATATTTTGTGTACTTTGGCCTTTAATGGGAGTTCTCCTTTTGCGGTAGAATTGAAAAAAACAATGTATATATTTTAATCTTATTTCTGTAAAGAGTACAGAAGAAGAAAAGGCCAACAGCTGAAGACATTCCCTTTTCAATAAGAGGGGAAACTCCCTGCAGCAATGCTCTATAGCAAAAAGGAAGTCCATGGTCTTTCATGCCAAGTGACTCTATGCAAAGCAATGGCGATTTCATGGACAAGCGTACTGATTACTCCTTGCCTATGTCTACTCTATAGATTATTTGGTATTAAGTATTCTGAGCACTGCAAAGAATCTGAAGAGCCTAATATATTATCTTTCCACTCTTCTCTGGGGAGCACTCTTTTGTTTTAATGCTGGAAACCTTAATGTCTCCTTTTGAGTCAGTTAACCTTCCTCTTTTGGCAGTAGCATACGGAACAGGGAATTGGCCTGTTTTTTCAACACTTGCTCTCTCCAGATTTTTGGCTGTGAAAGGGTCCTGACATGATGAAATCATGTGTTGTTGAGGTCTTTTTCCTTGCAAAGGTCTCTACCATATAGGACTATTGTATCTTCAGTAATCTTCATTGGAGTTTTATAGTTTAGGTGCTTGTTGAAAATTTTTTATGGTATCCATTCCTTTTTAAGGAATGGAAGAAGCACAGAAGACTCATACAGCCCTCACTGTCCTCACTGAATGACGGACCATTGATGCCTTGGCCAATGTCATATCTCAGAGAAGTGCACCACCATCTTCACTCCTGTATCAGGAGATTAGCAGAGACTGCTCAGTCAGCCTGAGAAAACTCTTAATTTTGCACACTTTTTCTGTAGAACTTGATTTTTTTACAGCATTTTTCTAGCAGGTGTCAGTTTGCATCAGTACAACTGCAAGACCTGGCACAAGAGTATCCGCATGCAGTTTTGCTGTCTGTTTTTCAGATTTGCAGATTAAAAATTACTAGAGGAATAAAAAGCAATTGTTACTTATTACAGGTCAGGCAATGGTAATGATTGTCAAGCAAAAAAACGTTCTAGATTATTTATTGCTCACACTTGAGGCTATCCATGGTACTGGTCTGAGCGTATGGTACTATATAAAGCATTACAGACACCAGGTCTGTTGTGCTCTACACCCTTTGTGAACCCCAGTTCATAAGGGTCTACCAGTCCCAGTATTTGCCCGAAGTAGAAAGGATCACATGTCTGTCTACAGGATGATTGTGTTGTCCCTCCATTCCAGAAGTCCTTATCAACAGCTTCATGATAACAAGGAGTCTTTGTGATGTGTGATCTGTATGGTGTTTAGCACCTCATGAGATCACTATTTTAATTGGCAGTGTCTTATCTGATCAGCATTTTAGTCTTAAGAACCCTTTGCACAGGACTAAGACTTAAAAGGCACATGAAATTGTCTGTTACTTCAATTTCACCTCCACTGAAATATTTACCAGTTTGGCAAGACTCCAAAGCAGAAGGAAAGACAGGTGGTAATGGAATGTGTATAAATATTTTGAAACAAGCAAGATGTATGGAATTTTGTTTCACTTTTCATACCAGGATTCAGAATAGTGAATGCCTTTATATCAGTAGAAATCACATGGCCCTTCTGACAACACTGAACACTAGCACAGTCAGATGTTACCACTGGTCCACCTAGCTGAACATGAAGTCCTTCACTATTCTGCCTAGAAAAGACCACCTGGAGTTACCAGTTCTAATTACCTGGCAGGTCATAATAAGCAAGGGTCATTACATTACATTTGAAGTGCAGAGAGGACACCAAAGTAATGGGCTCTGCCTGACTAATACGGTATAGTGACTTACTGTCCTCTCCCCCTCCCAGGGGTTTGGCCATCAGTTGTAAGAAAGTCATAAGGAAAGCTGCAGAGTAGAGTCACACAAGAAAAGAAAGGGAAAACTATAGCCAGAGGCTGCACTGTTCAGGCAAGTGTAGGTTTTTTAAGAGGAAGACAACCAACCTGAATGATATAAAATTGTAAAGGAATAAACAAGAAATCAGACAATGGCAAGTCAGCACTGTTGAGGATCTCTTCCAGCAACCAGCAAAGATCAACCTTTTCCACCTGACTGATTACTCAGAAGATGCTCCTCAGGTGTTTTATCCTGGGTGCTGAGCGCACAGATGCTTAGCCTAGAAGCTCCTTAAATCCTAGCCATCTTCTGTGTGTGCTACAACAAAAACTCTGTGATACGTGCTTACAGACAGAATCTCTGCACAGCAAAAGGTGCCCACAGTGAGAAAGACAGGGCAATGGTTACCGTGTCACCATCCCAAAACCTGGAGCATGGGACAACGCTGTGCAGAGACATTTAAATGACTAAGCAGCCAAACAGTCTTGCATGGCCTTTTGGCTTGGACTCCATGGTGCCACTGCTAGTGGGGCTGGTGATGAAGGCACTCCTTGATGGTTCAGGAGAAAGCAGCCATTAGTCCAGGGTAAAAGGGAAGAGTGAGAAAACAGTGCCAGAAGCCAAGGTGAGAGGAAGAGTAAAAGGACTAAGCAGCCTTCCAGAGAAAAAGCAAGTGGTGATGATGCTTAGCTACAGAAAAGGCTGGAAGATACTCAAATAAGACCCTGTAGCAGCAGTATCAACTTGAATTGAAAAGCATAATCTCCCACACACATAGTAGGACCTTTTCTGTGACAATGTATTTATGAAGTTTCTGTATTTCTTAACACATCTTACAGGAGAGAATGATGTATTTGATCCCAGTCTTTATGACTTGTAAGAGTGTGGTTGAAGTGACTTCTTCAGATGTAGTCTTAAATAAAAACAAATCTTTGCAAGCATAACAGCAACAGTGTTCTATTCAAATAATAATGCTTGAAAACATTAATCTAATACTCCAACAACCTTTCCACAAATTAAAAACTGTTTTTTCTCCCAGAGCGTATTTGTGAGAGACATGTCTTCAGGTACCTGTTCAAGAATCAGTCATATTTTTTGTCTCACAGAGGAAGAAAGTTTTTAAGGTTTGGTTCATCCTCATTCATTTCCCATGAGAGAGGTGACTCTGGTACTCACAAGATGCAGTGGATTGCTATCAAACTCATTTCATGACCACTGCATTTTTGGCTGCAGTCATTTGTCCCTGGAGGGTGAATGGCAAGAGCTTCTTGCTAGTTCACTTTTCACAGAGGTTCCTGGTATCGCCACAGTTTCCCTCAAAGAGTTCCATGACAAACCTAGGAGAGCTGCCAGGCTAAATCCTACAACTATCCATCTAGTCTGGTGTCCTCCTTCCAAATACAGCTTTGGAAAATGGTGCAAAAAACTCCACAATGATCAGATACAGGATGACTTGTTTTCTAACTTAAACTCTTCCTGCTCAGTACTATTTGGATATTTTACCCTAAGGCCAAAGCATATGATTTGTATGTCTCCCAGCCATAATTTCATTATTTATTTTTTCTAGTTCTTTATCTCCTCTCTATTCATAGAAAGAAAAAATGGTTTTAAATCTCACTAAATTATTAATTCTCATTATGTGAAAACATAATATCACAGTTCAATCAAACGATCAAATGACAGCATATCTTCCTATCAGTTCTGCATGTTTTTTAATATAACTCCATGTCCCTTCTTCTTGCTTTATAAGATAGACTGGAAGTTCCTGATCATCTTTCCTATTTTTATACTTTTAACTATAGTATTTTCTTAGCTTGGAAATCCCAGCCCATCTTAGGCACACTTTCCATTGGATTTTAAATGAGCATGTCATGTATTTTTGTTAACAAAGTACACAATGAACAGTGAGAACTTAAATGAGTTTTACTCACAAAGCCCAGCTGACAGAGTTAATTTCAACCAAAGGAGGGCCAACAAACGGTTCATTGTCCCTCCCGCTCCTCCACCTCCCTGTGTTGCCTTCAATTTTTAAAAATATAGTTTTATCTGCTATCAGCTTAGTCGGATATCTCAGAACTGTGGGATATTTGGAAAACAATGGACATATAGTGAACAATCCAGGCACAATGGAACTGATTATTCTGTGAGCCAGAGGCCTCTGCAGGCAGCAGGCCTCAAGGACATAGCGAAGATCAACTGTTGCTACAAGTTTGATGAAGCGAGCACGAAAAGTAGAACAAGGCTAACTGTTGCTACAAAAGTTTGATGAAATAAGCACAAAAAGCTGAACAAAGTTGGGCCTACGTGACTGAAAGCACGACACAAGACAAGATACAGGCGGGGGGAACCATTCGCATGATC